>NC_136500.1:76914592-77037092 GCF_053919585.1 Euprymna scolopes | reverse complement strand
ATCGGTTAGATTCAATGGATTGCAACATCTTTTCTGTCTATTAGATTCCTCCTTTCCCCGCTCCCCACCTACACCGCATCGGATGCGTTCACAAGGAACAGTACGAGACAACACCGGTTTGGAATCGTATAAGGTTATTTATGCCGTTTTTTGTTGTTTTTTATGCCTTCTGTTTTTTACCCTAAATAAAATAAAAATATAAAAAGAAAGCATTATTATTTTTTTTCTTCTTCTTTTTGCTTTTCTTTTGTTAGTGTAAGACGCAACCTGCGGGACTAACCAGTTTTAACGACTCTAACCTTGAAATATAACTATACCTGTAAATATAGGTTATTGCTTGCAACTAAACATTTACTTTTACACAAAGAATTCATTCTTTACTGTTTATTAATACAACGCAAAGATATCGTGAATTCACTTGCATTATACTTAAAATTTTAAAAAATAAATTCATTCAGAATTCTTCACTGCGTAATTGCTATTTGACCTAATTCATTTTTTAGTTAATTCATCACGTTTTTTTCTTTTTTTTTTTTTGCGCTTCCACCTTAATGATTCAAGTTCGAAACTCCCTCCCCCCAACAAACTTTCTTGAGATTTTTCGAACACCTGAGCACCGCCGGACCGTTCATTTTAAAATTTTTTTTTTTTTTCACGATTTTCTCTTGATAGTTTTAACATCGTTTGTTTTTATAATATTTAAACAGTTATTACTTAGCTTGTTTTCATTTTATCCCCCCTCCCAACGACACACGCATCTAAAAACCCCGGGCAACGCCGGGTACCCACCGCTAGTGTGTGTGTATATATATATATATATATATATATATATACTCGTAGCCAAATTGAATATTGAAATATGGTTAAAATTTTATGACGACTGATAAAAAAGAACCTATATTTTCAAGCCAATAAAATATGCCCAAATTTTTTCTGGTATTAAGCAATGTAATTCTTTGTTATAAGTGGTGGTCATTGTTGTATTTGCAAGCGTGCATATTTTTGCTTAATACCTGGAAAAATACTTATTTGCAAAAAATTGAAATGCGATACGTTTTCAGCACACCCAAAAACCTACTGAAAGCAAGTTTTTTAAGGTAGGTTTTGTGTTAGTCTACAAAACCACAATAAACACTACACCATACCTAAAAAAAAATAACAGACCTCTCCCAAAAAAAAAAAAAAAAAAAGGTGACCATAAAGTGGATGCTCATTTTACATTAAATTAATATACAAAAGTGATCCCATCTTTTTAAAACAATGTGCAACTTTAAGGGCAAATGTCACAAAGCCCATGACACAATTCAGGTTATTAGCTTTCTAACGAGTCTTCATTTGTTAAATTTTTATCAATAGTAGCCGAGATTTCGAACTTATACCATCTTTTTTGAAAATTGTATATCTATATATGGATATATCTATGCTGGTAGCCAAATTGAATATTGAAATGCTTATATCTTTGGTTCTATGCGACGAAACTACATGAAAATTTGTAGGTTTTTTTTTCACATTATTATTCTATAGTTAAAATGTCATGCCAATTGGTAAAAACAACCTATATTTTCAAGCAAATAAAATATACCCAAATTTGCCTACATTTGTATATATATAGTGTCCTGGCAGGCAGATGTGGTTTTGCTGCTTTGGTTGTCTTCCCTACATTTGTATATATATAGTGTCCTGGCAGGCAGCTTTGGTTTTGCTGTATCGGTTGTCTCCAATATGGCCTTACCAGGCCATTAATATATATATATATATATATATATATATATATATATATATATATACTGTTACATATTTCAGAGACGTACCAAATAAATCCAATCAAATCCTCAGCGACTTACAAAATGAAAACAAATCTAAAAATGCAGTTCAAAGAACACCGGTGAGACCTATCTGTGAATTTACTCAAGCATCCCTTTTAAATAACGGCCTTTTAAATGGTGAAAGGTCAATACAAGTCAATGAAACCATGGTACGTCTCTGTGATATGTAGCGTATAGTTTTTAAATACTCTGTATTTTAGCTCTCGCATTTGCAAATGAGCACTTTATTGATTTCTTTTCAACACATCTCGACCCCCCCTCTCTCTCTCTATACACACACACACACAAGGAAAAATCAACAATCCAAAAATATCTACTATTACATGTACATTTAATCATCAGTTCAATAAGGAAATTACATCAATAGAGGTAAATGATATGAAAACTCCGTAGCCTTTCCTCCCTCTATCTCTATACTCTTTATCCTGTATCCAAGATACTCCAATGTTTCTTTCCTAATGTGCCTATCGCTAGACGTCGTATTTATTGTTACCTAGCACCTCCTCCTCTTCTGATAAGCACTAGGCTTCGAAATACCTAGGTATTAGCATTTACATCCTGTGATGTAATTTCCTTATTGAATTTGATTAAATCTGTATATGCACCAGTATATATTTTTGTATTGTCGATATTTTTCCTTTCGTACCTAAGCTCCACCTTACATATTGATCTTTTTATTATCCCGATAAGTCTCCACTTGAAGAATCTTCTAATTCTTTTGCGATTCTCTCTCTCTCTCTCTATCACACACACACACACACACACACACACACACACACACACACTATTTGGGTTTAACTTTGACAAGATAACTTTATATTTGAAATATATGAGCATTAAATTCATTTTGTCTTTAATTGTATCGACATTTTTATTAAAGTAAGCGGTTCAATATTGCACCAGTGGTAGGGACTCTGATGGTGCAAACAGTTTACTCGTTAGGTAAGTGAATCACGATATTTATCTTGCTGCGGGCCCTGGCTATGCACGCTACACAATTTTTAGTATTATACGATTGAGTTATCGGCGTGACTTTAAGGGTACTATTTTTGTCTAGACAATGCCCAGATTTCAGTATGTCTTATTTTTCTTTTTAATCTTGGGTGTGACTAATCTTATGTTAATTCAAACCGGGTAAATACTCTCCTGCTTTTATTGTTTCATGGCATTTTTTTTTTCTCGCTGGATTATGTAAAGAAAAGGGCTAATGTCAATATTATTCACGTTGGGGAGAGATTATGATTTAAAAAAATATGTATTGGTGATATTTTTTTTTAAATTTAATTTTTATAAAGATTATAACGAGATAAACCTTTTGGAGTTTTAAAAAAGAATTATTACCCATGAAATATGAAAGAAAGACAATTTTTAAATGAGTAAATATGCTAGTATAATCGATGGATTTTCCAAGATGGCGTCATGCGTGATTATCGTTTTTTTTTTTTTTATTCCTCATGACGCAAAAGCTATTAAAATGTTTTGTTTTTCCAATACTAAATAGATTTTAAACTCCAAAATGTATATCACGTCATATTCTTTAACAAAAAAAAAAAAAAAAAAAGGTTTGTACACAATTTTCGGAGAATCTAACTTCGACGTGAATATCAACATTTGCGAAACCAAGTATATTCTGTCAATAGATAACCTTTTGTACCACCGAAGTCAATTCTGCTGTACAGATCTCTCTAATCTGAACAGTATCAGGAGATCTTTGCAAAAGAGTAAACTTTGATGGTATTGTCCCGTTGACAAAATGGATGCAGTAGATGTAAAACAGTCGAGGTAGCAGCTTCAAATCACAAGGGGAGACCCCCCCCCCCCAAAAAAAAGGGGGGGGGAGGAATTAAAAATCAACCTGACGGATAAAGACCTGGCCAGATAGAAGTTACTTTGGATGTCAACTTCTTAAAGCCATCCAACATATTCCGATATGGAAACCAGACATTAAACCGAATCTGATGATGAACGCTTCCTTGCTTTCTAAATAGCCTCATCGTGTGGCTTGCAAACACGTATCGATTTGGCTATGGCCGAAGGGCATGTTTTACTATAGACAACAAACTGAGAAAGTAGTAAGGAAACAAATAGATAACAAGTTACTCTTCTACCTACCTGGATAAGTTTTTATTTTAAAGCTCTTATCTACTTCGAGACGCAGGTAGTACTGAGTTGCTAAGTTAGGATGACACTGATATGGCAGAAATGGAGATCCATTTTCTGAAGTCTCGAGAATCTCTCAAAACTCGAAAATAAATACCTTTTGTTTAAGGCTGGCTTGAAACAATTTTGTTTTATAAGAAAAAAACTGCAGTAGATCGAAAATGAGAAGCTTTCTCATGTGTGAAAACTGATAAATATTTGTTATAGCATTTTATGCACGGAAATGTCTTGTTGAATGGAGAAGAAAATTCTAGAAAAATATTTCTAGATGATTTGAAATTAAAAATAAAATGAATAAAAATTCTAAAAAGAATGTTATTTTTTAGTTTGCGCTACTTAACAATATGGAAATTAATCGTCTGAATTTCATGTCATTTACTTTTTTTTAAGCGTTTAATGTTTCCGTTATTATATAATCTACCTTTGATATTTGCCGTGGCAAGGCAATCTAAAAATGCTTTCTATAGTTTGCATAGTGATTAACTTGGCCTATTTTATTTTCATATTGGATTATTTGCGTTTTCTCTCTCCTCTTCAATCGGTGCTTTCTCATTTTTTCCCTTGTCCTCTTCCTCCTCTTCAAAATCTTTCTTGTCCTCCTCCCTACCATGACGACGGTTCTTTTTCGTTTCTCTTTTTATCTTCATTTTTTTTTTATTCTTCACTCTGTATTGACTGAAATAATCTTAATTGTGTTCGTCTAAGTGTGGCCCGTGTGTGTGGGGGGGGGAGGGGGTCTGTAGTGTAGCTAAGGTTGCGCAGTCTTCAATCACACTTCTCTTGAACATTGCTCGAGTTCAGTAGAAAGGAAATGTGCGTTGGTCCTTTTCCGTTAGCACTCTTTGCCAGGATGCGTGTTGCCCTCTCTTGGCCAGGATGCGCGCTGCCCCTCTCTCAAAGGTTTGCGCGTTGCCCCTTACTTTAAGGGAATGCATGTGGCACCCCTTTCCGTGGTCCCTTTCTCAAAGTGGGTGTGCGTTGACCCTTTTTTGTGGGCCCTCTCTCAAAAGGAATGTGCGTTGTCTTTTTTTTTTTTTTTTTTTTTTTTTCAGACCCACTTGCCTGGTTGAGCCTCCCCCTTAAAACCAAGATGTGCGTCACCTTGTTCAAGGCCTCTTGACCGCGGCGAACGTCACTTTTTAGCCTTTGCTGTCCACAGGGTAAAGAAGCGGATGCTTCTGAATCTAAATATCAAGCAATGTAGATAAGAATGTTTGCGTACATCTATATCTTTTCTCTGGCTTCGAAAGACAAGAAAAAGATATAAAAAGTAAAGAGAAGTTGTATCATGTGCTGCTATCAAATGTTTGAAAATAAAATCTCTGAGCGTAGTGGATGGAGCGTTGATTTATATGTTCACACACAAACTAAAAGAGCTGTTGAGCTATCTCATCTTTCAAAATAATTGAATATTTATTTGGTAAAGAAATTCCACAATCTCAGTCTTAACTTGATTCTTGCCTTTTTCACCATATCTGCACCAATCCTAAGTTGGCTTGCCTCTATTACTATCTCTTCCTCTTCCTCCTTCCCCTGCTCACGTTTCCTTTTTCCAATTTACTGTAATGCATAACAATTTAAATATCCCCTTACCTCGATAAATGGCTCCACCCTCCCCTCCCCTTCTTTCTTCCTGTCTTAGCTAACTCTCTGCATTTTCCTCTCTCCCCACCACCTTTTCCTCAAATTTGTATTTGTAAAAACAAACATTTCTAATAAGATATAAAGGTTTTCCCCTCCCCTCCTTGCCGCAAAATAACAAGATAGATGCCGTTATTTGTCCTATTATTTTTTAATAATTGACTATACATCATCTGTATAGTTATGAACGTCACTATTTCAGATTCGATTTCAGTTCGACTCTCTAGAATTATGCTTCTCCATAGGTCCGGAATCTGAGGGAATCTGAGGTTTTTGTCAGACTCTGATTGGTGAGAATATACGGCGTCTGAATTCTTTGGATTCCTTGTAGACGGTGTTAGTCTCTTTCTACTCTGTCTTTATACCCAAAGATGGTGCTTGACTGAGCTACAATCGTTGGTTCATCATTGTGAAATATCCTCAGCAAGAACTCATCGTGCTATCACCTGCTTCTTTTCTTCTCTGTCTCCTAGCGTCAGATGGTTGCTGGTTGGATCATTCTAGCGCTCCAGAAAGTAGTGGACTTCAGATGTACTTCTCTACATAAGTCGACTACTTCCGAAGATAGAATATGGCTGTCATTTGTCGTCGTTGAGCATCATTCGTGATTTGTTGGCATTCGTTTCCCCGATATCTTTCTATTAAGAATTCTTTCTAGAAGGATGTTGGGTACTGTAAAGGTTGCCAAAGTGAAATTGTTTCTGCGGAACCAACTGCGTTTGAATTTAGCACACCCAGGTTGTCGAATTCTGTGTCATTAACCATTAAACCATCGTCACCTTCCCCCTGCTGCCAGATTTGGAGAGGTGCTGCCGGGAGCACTCTTTGCTGCCATGACAGAGTACAAAATTATCTTGAAATTCCAGTAGAGGGATGATTTCTTTTTTCTACAACTCTTTTCTAACGGAAGAGAGGTTGTTAGTCTCGTTCCACTCTATCATTATTGCTATGAAAAGTACACGACTGAGCTCCGATTTCTGGTTTCTCTTTTTAAGACAGTAAAAAGTAGTCTTATTGTAAAAATGGAAGGAAAACTTCTTTGTATCTAGTGTAAGGCATGGATTTCCATGAACAGTTTCTTTGCAAAATGTCCTATCCATGAATATATTAATGCAAGACTGGTTCCCTGCTGATTACAACATTACTCACAGCATTTCAGATCTTCATGAAAGTAGTGAAAATATTACATACTAGGAATGTGATCTTCAATCGTAAAAAATTTGCTAAAATAAAATGTTGGTCCCAATAGGAGTATGCGATATCAATCAATATTTGCTAGGTAGAATATTTTTTTCTCTAAATTCACCATTAACTCGCGTGATATCTTAAAGATATCATACAACGTACCGTAATTTTTTTTTTTTTTTTTCCTCTCTCAGATTTTAATCCAAGATGGAATTGATTAAATTTTCAAATTCTGGTCATGTTGATGTTTCTTGTGAAGAGTGAAAAACGCCAGAGGCAAATCGGGGCCTTATCGATTGGAGGGGTGGGGGAGAAATGAAAAGAAAAAAATGTACAATGTATAGTTTTTATTTTATTTTATTTTTTATTTTTTCGTTTCCAAAGTTATTTTTCAATTTTATTAATCCTAACTTTAAAGATCATTAAACTTTCCTAAGCCACAATTTATACTATATATATATATATATATATATATATATATATATATATATATATATATATATATATATATATATATATATATATAATCCTCAAATTTCCTTCAGGCAGTGAATATGTGTATTTTTTTTTCCAGATATTTATCAAAATTAGTTTAGACTTGTGTTTCCAAATTTTTTAATAATTTGTATTTAAAGTATTTATACTGCCATTTTCATCTTAGTTTATGTTCACATTTCGATCGACGTAATCTCCAACGTTCTTCAGGTGGCTATTTTTGAATTTAAGAATGTTATACAGAATTTAAAACTGAACCATTTATTTATCTAATACACTGGGGTAGATTATTCTCGTTCCATCAGCCATGAATGAGTAGAAATGTTAATTTTTGGTATTAGTTCTCATCGTCTTATACACAGCATAATCACGTTGATATACCGGTTCCTGTTAGGTCAACAACGTTAAGTGATGTTGAACCTGTTCAGTACCAGGTGGGTAACCACTTGAGAAAAACAGGCACTGTATGTGGGAAGACCACCACATAAAAAAAAAAAATTAAATTAAGGTTGCTATTTCCCCTAATCTGGATATACATTCGGTTGGTGATCACTGTTGAATGTAATATTTTCTAGAAACTCCCTCCTTTAGAGGAAGTCAGCTCAACTCACCCAGGGTGAATACTTTACTAGGTACAGGTATTAAATCTTTAATCCCCAGAAAACTGTCACTTTTAGAGTTGATTGATTGTTAATCAATTTTTTTTAACCATTTAGTTCGGGATTTTGACTAATTACCAAGTGTACTTAGATGATTCACAATTTTGAAAAGACGAACCTGAAGGTCGAAGATTACATCATCCAAAACATGGTGATGAATATAAGAACTAGGATGAGAACAGTAGTCCAAATGGTACAAATTAGATGAGTCTGATGCCAGAAATTTTGAGCATCACTGAAGGATTGAATTACCTATACAACAATTCCTTGAAAAACAGACTTAAAAAAAAAACAAAAAAAAACGCGGCATTTTTGGAGCAAAGTGTAGCATCTGTTCTGATACTACACTTCATTTTTTTCTGTCCTCGATCTGTGAAAGAGGAAATCCTTCAAGACAAAGGCAATTTTTATGTTGCACGATCTAGAGTGCCACCTCTTTTTATGGAGTTGTATTTTCTCCACATTAAAAACCGTTCCCACACCTAACTCTGCCTTCGTGGGGAGGCAAGTAAATAAGGACGTTGGTGTCCGGCTTTTGAGCAAAAATCAAAGTGTAATAGAGATTCTCCAAGATGCTCTTTCCTCATTTTTATTTTGATCTTAGCCTCTCTGTTCTATGATCTTGAAAGGATATCACCTACTGCCAAACTCTATCCTATTTCATTTTCCCTAATTGTCTCGTTTCCACTTAGAAATTGCTTCTTTTTTTCCTAGTTTTAAATAGACTGGAAAACAGTCAGCATTTCATTTTTATTCATTCATTTATTTAGGTGCTTCTGCATTTACCGACCCAACAATTTCTACAAAGTTGGATCGGGCTCACTCGGCAGCTGACTGAAAAAAAACCCGAGAAAGTCGGTCGACCGTTCCTCAATTATTAACAAACGCGCTGTCTGTTTTTAGCTAATACGAATATATGAAAGCTACTTTTTTCTTTTTTTTTTCTTTGTGTGTGTTTATTGTAGTGATATGCAAATTAAGTATAATTTGCATATGAGCTCATATTTATAAACGGACACCAACTAGAACAGGGGTTGTTGAACGCTTGCTTAGCGTTATACACGACATATCAATGGCGTCGACAATAGGATATTATCTGGTCTTTGAAGACCCGGAATACGTAGATACTTGGATGCGTTACTTTGCTGCTAATGCGAGAAGCAAAAAGTTGAAAGACAACAAAAAGCAAGGAGGGGAGAATGAAATCACCGACTTGTTCATGGCTAACGTTGGTTGTGAAGCAATTATGAAGGTTGTTACAATGGTTTACCCTCGAGAACTAGAAGAAATGACTTTTGAAGAAATAAGTACGGTTATCAAGGGAATCATGAGGCCAAAGAAAAGACTGGTGATTGCAGAAAGGACCAAGTTTATGGCAATAAAGCAGTAAGTGGATGAACCGATAGTAAAATATTTACACCGGTTAAGAAGTGTGAGTAAATACTGTGACTTTGAAAAACTAGGAACAGAAAAACAGACAACAGAAGACTTAATTCAACTAAGGTTAATTGAAGATATGCATAATTCGGCACATAGATATAAGCTAATGAAACAGTTACAACTTACAAACATGCCCTTGAATATGTGTCTAGAATTTATACAATAGCGGGAATTAATACATACCTACAACCAAAATAAAAAAATAAAAAAACTCCTACGAAGAAATAATACATGTGTTGCCCCGAGAAGCAGAACCGTGGAGCAGAGTACACATAGATCATGTCAATGAGATAGGACTATTAATATTAGCAAATGCATATTCAGGTTGGCTTGAAGTGGTGAGAGTACCTGATAAAACAGTACCATCATAAAACAAATATTAAGAGTAATATTTTCGAGAAATGGGATACTGAGAACATTGTTGACGGATAACGCACCAGAATTTGTGAATGCTGATTTGCATGAATGGTTTAGAAAAATAGGACACAGACCTTACAAGACCCCCTTCCTACCACCCTCAAAGTAACAGGATAGCGGAAAGAATGGTTCAAACGGTAAAGAAGGGCATGAAAGATGCCCTTTAACTATGTCATATGCCATAAATCAAAAGATGTGATACAATAGGAATACGGAAGCCGAGACAGCAGAATTTATTATGCAGAAAGGACATAATACTGCAATATTAAACAAAGAAAATGGGAACAGTGTTCATGCTGACCAAATAAGATCCCAAGGAGAACAATCGGATGAGGAGAAGCCTTCAGATCTGCCCATTGTTAACGTTAACAGAAGAGTTACTGCAGAATGAGACCGCAAAGGGAGAAGTAGAGAGAGAGAGAAGACGAGGTAGAAGAAGTAGAAGGGGACAAGTCAGAAGAGGAAGATCAGAATATGCAGAAGGAACACTGCGATTATAGGGAAAGACGTGATAGAATCCAGATCTCCAAGGAAAAGGAGAGAGATAAAGGAAGATGTTCAGGAGGGCACGAGAAGAAACACAAGAAGTACTCACGGCATAAAGCCCCTTCCGTTATAGGGAGATGTAGTGATATGCAAATTAAGCATAATTTACATATGAAACTGACACCAACTAGAACGGGGAGAGGGGTTGTTGAACGCTTGCTTAGCGTTATACAAGACATATTTATTATATATAAATTAGAAGAAATAAAAAACTTAATTTTAATCGGGTAGTTTAGGGCTGGGTTGGATTACAGACATGTTTTTAATTTTATTCATTGTATTTTCATGTTTGTCATAATTTTCTCTACTGAGTGTACGTTTCGCGATCGACCACTTCCGGTTATTCCCGTCAGCAGCCGAGCACACCCAAGAAACTTTGTAGAAACCACAGTCGTTAAATGCAGAAATACTTATTTATTCGTTTTGGCCTTTCCTATCTTTTTCTGATTGTGTGTTCTGTTACTAGTTAGTCAGAGAATGAGTAATCCATCTAAGCTGAAACAATTTCTATTTTTCCCAATCCAGATTTCTCTCATATCACACACATACCACAAAACAACAAACGAAAAATGCTTCTAATTTTGCCCTCGTGAGGAGGCACGTAAATAGAAACTACCTCGCAAACCACTTAACAAAGTGGGTCAACTGAACCAGTCTAAATTTCTCATTTCATATTGTACTGAATGCATATTACGCACGGAAATAAGATTGTTGATTGCCGAATTGATTTTCTATGTCACCCGAGCTAAGTGTATTGTGGGTGATCACTGAGATTAACAACGTTTTTAAATAAAATTAAAACTGGGGAAAAATAAGCAAAACGAAAACAAAGATTAAAACTCGATGGCATGTGTGAAGATTCCATCTTTGCTGTGCGTATAAATTTGTATATGCACTAGTCCATAACACAGGTTGTCTTCATCGTCCCAACAATTTCAGTCCAACACAGATGTACTTTTGAATATTGGCTCTTGCATCAGAGAGAGACTGGACACACTCAATTTAGATAACATTGTTTGCGCACTTTCTATCGACACTGTACAGTAATTTTTCGTGGTTATATTACTTGAGTGTCTAAGAGGAAGAATTCCTTTTTCTCCAGAAATCACATGATTTCGCAAATTCTGTGGGTTTTTTTTTTTTTTTTTTTTTTTTTTTTTAAAGGTCAATCCTTTGACTTCTAATCCATCGATCATTCTCCGTTTGAGTTTATAGTTTTCGTTATATTATGCCCTTTAACTCTATACCCAGAACAAATTTCTGGTGGTAGCACCTTCATGTGAAACTGATTCGCTAGAATCCCCATCAGAGTCAAGCAGGCCAAAATAAAAGACACATTGATTGCTAGTTGCACTTTTATTGGCTACTAGTAGGCCGCCTGATATTGCCTGGTCGTAAAATATGCTTAAATATGATATTTATGCAGATTTCGTATTTATTAGAAAGCCAATTCTAATAATTATTATATTGTACTCTATACATAGTGATTTCAAAAGTTGAAATAAAGAATGACTTTGGTGCGATTAGCTCGAATTGAAACAAAAAAACCTGTAGCTCTCTAAGATTATTATCATCTGAGTTAAGTCTATATGCATGTTAAAACTTTAAAAATAAGGTAAGAATACATGTTGCAATTTTTAATTTTGACTCCTTAGCAATTTTTATGCAGCTAAAAACTAAATCGAATTTATTCCACATGTCTGAATCACCTATATATCGAGTTTCAAGGATGTAGACCAAAAATTAAAGTTTGGAGACCGTTCCACGCATAGACAAGGTCACACACACATGCACATAAATATATATACACACATGTGTGTGTGTCTACAATTATACAAATGCAACTTTGTCTGTGTGAGTTCGTTTCTTACAGACTCCGAAACAGCTGAACAGATTTTCTTTGAAATTTACAGAACTTTAGTCTATAAGTCTGGGAGTGATCTTTAGTTAAGTTTCGTCTTAGAATACCCCCCCCCCCGATAATTACTGATAATTGAAACCATTATTCTAATTTATCTATCATCGATAAAACCTTTTTTACCCCATGTCGTCGCTTAGCAACAATTATAGAACAAGGGCAGTTAAAATTCTGCTGGGATAAATTGATAGCATGTTTTTTTTTTTTACCCTGCACGTAAATTTCTTAATGTTTTTTTTTTGTTTTTTTTCCAATAACTGGAAAGAAGTTTATATAAAATAATTTTATAAAAGAAACTGTGCAATGTAGAATAACATGTTTTGGACTAAGTTACTCCATGGAGGCATGTGAAGCTTCCTCCTCTGCGATTTCATGGATTTGATGACAATAAAAATATAGGAGTGTTAAAATTTTAACTAAAAACATTTCATAAGTTTCTTGTAAACATAAGAATAGAACTTTCACATTTATTCCTGTAGATATTTATATTCCATCTTTGTAATTTTGATATAAATTATTTTACCTTTTAAATTAGACTGGAGAGCGGGGGGGGGGTACTTACAATTTAGTTATTGAAAAATCAAGTCGGTCTCCCTAAAGTCTAGAAAGGTACTTTTAAACACAAATGCAAAACGGTATCTCTGAGACGGCATCCTTTACGGGGAAAGAGAGAGAGGGTACAGATCAAAGCAGCCAAATCCCTTTCCCTCCTTTTTCTGTGCTCACTTATTGCCGGTCATTAAGAATGCTAGTGATCGATGTTTTATTAAAAACTAGCTTGGTTGCCCGGCGTTGCCCGGGTGTTTGGGGGGGGTGTTGAGCAAAGAAAAAAAAAAAAAAGGATGGTAGTAGGCTCAAACCTGTGATGCAAAGGCAGAAAAGAAAGTGAAAGAAAATCTGACATCTTACCGCTACTCCATGAGGCGACCGGAAGTCGGAACGTTAAAATTAGGCAAAGTCAATCCAACCGATACGATGACTTGCAAAAATGGTTCACAAATAATCGACCTCTCCTTGTAGAAAAGTGCCCAGTTGAGTGTGAAGGAATTAATGGTTTTGGCCAATTTTTCGATATTTGTCGCCCGAGACGTCATGCTTAAAAATGATACAAATCTCGTGAAAATCCGTCGCCTCTGTCGAAAGTTTTAGGCAGACATACAAACATACATACATACATAGATTTAAACAGACAAGTGAGATTTATATTATAGACTAGCGAGGGGTACCCGGCGTTGCCCAGGTGTTTTTCTGTGTGTGTGTTCGGGCGGGGTTGGGGGTGTCAATGAAAACCTAAGAATAAGCGAAGTAAAAAAAGAAAACATAAAAACGAAGCGGGGGGGGCCAGGGGGAGGGTAATCAAAACATCGAAAAAAAAACAAAAAAACTAACGTAAGGCAAACGAACGATGTTAAATGTAAAAATCGAAAAAAGAAAACAGAAAAACGAAAACACGTGAAAAATGGCTTAAATAAGCCTGTTTCGATATTAAAATTAGAAAAATCGGTGGATACCTGGGTGTTTTTGGGTGTGTGTGGTCGGTCGGGGGTGTTAATGAAAACCTAAGAATAAGCGAAGTAAAAAAAAAAAAAACAGAAAAACCCACGTTACATGAAAAATGGCTTAAATAACACTGGTTCAATATTTAAATTTAAAAAATGGAGAAAAAAAAGAAGACATCTCACACCACGATTCGAACCCAAAAAGTTTAGATAATGACCCAACGCCCTAACCAACTAAGCTAACATGACGTACATGAAATTTGTTCAGTTCTTCAACTATTTAAATTAAATCAGGCCATGACGTTGTCTAACGCATGCGTAGAACCGGTCGTCGTCATGAGAGGACGGTTTTTGTTTTGTTCGGACCCTTACAGGTACTACCACTCCGAGTTAGAGTGGACCTGGGAGCAATGGCAAGTAAAAGGTGGCTCCACACTCCCCAAAGCCCGCAATCTGGAGCCTCACCATCGGATGTAGTTTCATATCCAGTACCTTAAAGTTTGGAAATAAAGATTAAACATTGATGAATATATAAAGAGTTTTCATTTTTTTTTCTTATTTATATATATATATATATATATATATATATATATATATATATATATACTTACACACTATAGTACCCATTCTCTCAGCCATCTTGCATTTGTTTTTTTGTTTTTAAGCAAATCAAACAAATATTTAAAAAAAAAATGATAAGTAGGAAACTTTATTTTACAATATTTATTTACTTGAAACAAAAATTATTTACATCCCAGTTTCTTTTCAGATAGATATAGGTGCTTATTGATATTTTCAAATATGATTGAATAGAAAATAAAAATGTACTGCTCTGTACAGGGATTGAACTCGAAGCTTTGAGACATTTGCATTTGATATATCCTGCTATTCTCTTTCCCACCACTTCTTGTCTCATTCATCCTTCATTTTCATCACGAATACAAGTGGAATGATGCACGTGTATGTATCTCATGATTATTGATTTTTTTTTGTTTGATTTTACAAACGATCTTTCTTGTGCGTTCCCTTTTCCTTTCCTTATGTAATCTTTTCTTGAACGTAGCCACATATCTAGAGTTTGTCTTGTTCAAAATGCTGAAACAAATTTTTAATATCCTGAAAGAAATGTCCATGAATTGTTGTCAGTGTCTTGTCTCGTGTGGCGATAACTAAAATCTTTCTCTTAAAAAGATGCAGAATACTTGAGTGTGTGTGTGGGTGGGTAGTTGTGAAAATGTTTCAATAGAACAAGTTGGACAGTGAAAAGGCCATTTTGTTAGTTGGGAAATAACTGGATCTCAGGAAATGAACCAAGACCATTGTTGGCGTTAAAGAAAACTTGACAAGTGCTTTTTTAGGACCCTCTTGGAGATCATATTTATAGAATAAAGATTTGCGATTTTCGCTTTTTTGCTCAGATGTATTAAACTTTTACTGAGCGATACCCCCCCCCAATTGAGATTATAAAACCCCAAAATATGAACTTCCAACTTTCTCAATCCAAATGTCTCCCCCTCCCCCTTTCACTCGCCTGGTTAAGACGTCAACTGTATCGCTTTTAGTGCCAAGGATAAACTGATTTGTCAGGATTAAACTGGTGTTCAGATGTCTCTTCAAATACACTATGAAAGCCTCGTGCTACTCGTTCGGATCCTGCTTATAAGCTGTGGTGGAGATTCAGAGTAACGTGTTTGCATGAGCTGTATTTAGCAAAAATAGTTTTCTAAAAGATGCACTTCATATTAGAATATATGATGAGCACTTTCGATTCTTCATCCAATCATCTTCAGATGACAATAAACAAAATGCTGGAGAAAAGACAAGAATTTCTAAACCAGCCAAGAGCTTCATATGACGTCATTAGACGTCATCAAAAACCACAAACCGGTGCAGTTCCAGAAGAATGTTTACAATTTAAATTCCTGGATCCAAGAATTAGTGCCACAAGATACATTGTATCTGTTAAACATTTTTTAAAATTTATTAACGTTATTTGTTGTGGGTTACAGATATATTGAAATATTCAAAATTTATTTCAATTAGTTTTATACTGTAAGTGTATAGAAATAGGGTACGATTATGAATATCTCAGTATTAAATAATCCTTATACATTGAAATTTACTTTATGTATGAAAACAAAAAAGGGGAGATATAACATGAGGAATATTTGGAATCAAGTCTCCCCTTGCTGTTATTTCAGATCATTTGAAACCATAGCAGCAAATTTTAGTTTTCTCTCCATATAGGCCAGAGGTTTTAGGGAAATATCAGATACTTTGTAATTCATATGGAAAATTAGGAAAACAAATGACTATGATTGAAACATTTCATGATGATAAAAAAAGTGTCAAAAATAATCTCTGGATGATCATCTTATATGTGACTTTAAGGGCAAATGTCACACAGGCCACTACACAATTGAGGTCATTACCTTTCCAACCAGCTTTCATTTGTTAAATTCTGATCAATAGTCACTGAGATTTGGAACTTATAAAATTGCCAAAAAGGTGTATGTATATATATATATATATATATATATTTCAGCACCTGGTTCTTGAATTGCTTTATGCGGTTGACGCCGATCTTGTGGCCCATAGTGAGAGTGATATGCAAGGTATCATGGATCTGTTTTCGGGGGCCTGTGCGTCTTTTGGGCTTACTATTAGTTTTAAGAAGACTAAGGTCATGTTCACACCTCCACCCGGTAGTTTGTATGTGGAACCAAATATTTTTGTCAACAACCAGAAACTTGCCATTGTTGACACATTTGTGTATTTGGGTAGTATTCTCGCCAGAGATGGAACCCTGGATGCTGAGGATAACTATAGGATACAGCGTGCCACTAAGGCTTTTGGTGGCTTAGAGAAGCGAGTGTGGTCTGACAGGGGTATAACTATTCATGCAAAAATCAGTGTCTATCAATCTTGTATTTTACCATCCCTGCTTTACGCTTCTGAGGCCTGGACAACTTATGGTAGATACATAAGTCATGGAGAGAGTGCATCAGAAATTCCTGAGACACATTCTGGGCATCAGGTGGAGCACTTTTATACCTGATATGGATGTTCTCATGCGAGCTGACGTACCTTGTATCGAGAAATTGATTATATGGAACCAGATGAGGTGGGCTGGACATCTGACAAAGATGGACGACGATAGATTGTCAAAGCGCCTGTTCTATGGTGAAATTACACAAGGAAAGCGTCCACAACATAAACCGAGGAAACGCTTTAAGGATAACATCAAAGATAATCTTAAAGCTCTTGGTATTGACGTGTTCAGTTGAGAAATTCCTTCCAATGATTGTAAAAAGTGGCGCTCCTTGGTCTATCATGGCTGTGATAGTTTTGAGAAGAAAAAATATGAGCATGAAAAAATGAAGCGTGATATCCGGAAGAAAAATCTGTCAGATATATCAGATCTGTTGGAGGATTTCATGCAGAACCATACCTGTGATTTATGTGGTAAAATGACTTTATCCGGAGCTGGCCTAGCTAGCCACAAGTGTTCACATGGAGATCAATCTTTCTGTGATGGGGAAAACATTGCAGGGCACAGATGTTCTGTTTGCTCTGTGGTCTGTAAATCGAGTGGAGCCCTGAAGCGTCATATGAGCACCCACAGTAGAGCAGCACCAGTTGGCATCCCTCAATCTTAGCTTAGGTGTGACCTTTGCAACAGACTGTAAGAGCAGGGCTGGTCTGAAGAGCCACCTTCGTTCCCACAGAAAATAGGAATTGATGCATCTTGATCACGTCTCCACATGTATATATATATATATATATATATATATATATATGTGTATATAATATAATATAATATAAAAATAAATAAATAATAAATATTTCAAAAATACATGAAAATGAATGAGTAATCAACAATAAAGCAAGGGAAAGATGATCTTCTGTGACAATCACCACACACACACACACACACACACACACTCATAGTCAAGTTGAATATTGAAATGTTCATATCTTTGGTTATATGGGACAAAACTACATGAAAATTTGCAGGCTTTTTGAAGATATGGTTAAAGTTTTATGACAATTGGTAAAAAACACCCTATATTTTGAAACCAATAAAATACATCCAAATTTGCTTCCATTTGAATATATAGTGTTCTAGCAAGCCAGCTTTTGCTGCTTTGGGATGAATTTTGCTCAGGGTTTTTTGCTTGGATGTCTCTCCTGTGGCCTTTCCAAGCCACTAATCTATAAGTATAAAAGCGAAAATGTATGTATGTTTGTTCGCTTTTTCTGTATGTCTACAAAAAGCGGTCGGTCGCCTAACAACTTTTTAAAACTTTTTATATCACATGTAAATCGTAATATCTCAGAGTTAACAACGGAGCTCACCTGTCTATTTAATTTGCTCGACTTCGGGAAGATAAATATTCAACAGTTTTCGCTCGCCGTATGTGGGTAAGGCCTTTTTCTATAATAAAAGCAACACTAATTCTTGTGTTATTTTTCTGGCCGCGATCGCCGGAAATGTCCGAAAGCAATGAGCTTTACTCAATATGGAAATATTATTTCCTTATATCAGAAGACAATTGCTATTCAATTTGGACAAGTGGAGCTGTTTCCTCCTACCCCCAACATCTTGGAAAAAAAAAAAGCGTTCCGCACTAAATGATACCTTCATTAAGTCATTAAAACGTGCACCTGCTAATTTAAGTAATTAAATAAATTCAAACGTGTTTCCGTTAGCATCTCGCGGTGGCCCAATGGTTAACGTCGCACTCTTTTTTTCTTTTCACACTTTAATTTCCAACTTTGCCTCAAGGGTTCGGGTTCGATCCTCATACTTACGTACCAAAACATTTTTTATTTTAAACCCCCCCTCCCCCGGAGTTTTGATTTACCCAAACCCACACACACCTCCAAACACCCGGGCAACGCCGGGTACCCCTCGCTAGTCTAATATAACTCTCACCTGTCTGTTTAAATGTATGTCTGCCTAAAACTTTCGCCAGAGGGGACAGATTTTCACAAATCAGTATCATTTTGAGGCTAGACGTCTTGGAAGACAAATATAAAAAAATTGGCCGAAAACATTAATTCCTTCACACTGAACTGAGCAGTTTTCTCCAAGGAGGGGTCGACTTTTTGCAAGCCATTGTATTGGTTGAATTAGCTTTGCCTAATTTTAACGTCCCAAACTTCCGGTCGCCTTATGGAGTAGCGGTAAGACATCAGATTTTCTTTCACTTTCTTTTCCACCTTTGCATCACGGGTTCGAGCCTACCTGCTTACTACCGCTTTTTTTTTTTTTTTTTTTGCTCAACACACACCTCCAAACACTCGGGCAATGCCAGGCACTCACGCTAGTATATATATAAAGGGTAATTTCTACTAATATGACAAAAAAAAAACCCCACAAAATTTCTCTGAAATAAATGTTTTATACTCCAAAAGTTAAAATTAAAATTTTTCATCTTATTAATGGCTTTTTGCTTGCTTTTCAAATTTAAATAGAATAGGGAAGCTTCTAGAAGCATCTTTATTTTTATTTTTTTCATTTTTATTTTCCTTTTTCTTGTACACAGAAATTAAAGAATACTTTTATTAACAAATTGTTTTTTTGTTTGTTTGTTTTTTTTAACTCCAGTGTATTTGAAATCTGACACGGGTAATCTGTGAATAGAACCTTTCTTTCACAGCCATTGCTTCTATTGACAACGCTAACATGATTGTTTTCCACAAATCTTCCGAATCGAATCCAAAGTCTACAGACTTTCAGCATTGATTTTATTCCATCTAGTTTAGATCGAATCAGGAAGCCTTGCCGCCTCGGGATTATTGTTTGCATTAACGTGTTCGTTTAAGTTATATTCTCCCCTTTTTTTAATTAATCTTCTGGAGTTCTTTAGGATGGTGTGAAATGGCATTGTCTACAATGGTTTTCTTGGTAGACTGGTTAGCCGTTTAATCAGCCATCGGGTCTTTCAGTTGTATTAGCAGTCATGAATAAAATAAGGATTTGTTTTCTCCCACGAATGAATGTCCCTTCTAAGCAATTCGTTCACACTGACCAATCAGCTTGCAGGACGCATTGATCCCATCTGTCCCTTGAGAAACTTTAGTCGCTTTGGGAATCACGGTCTGTCAACAAAGAGAGAACCTGGTGAGCATTAAAGAAAGACCCCCTCCCCTCTCTCTCTCTCTCCCTCTCTCTCTCTCCCTCTCTCTCTCCCTCCCTCTCTCTCTCTCTTTCCCTCCCTCTCTCCCTTCTTCACTCTCTCTTCCTCTCTCTCTCTCTCTCTTCTTCTCTCTCTCTCTTCCTCTCTCTCTCTCTCTTCCTCTCTCTCTCTCTTCCTCTCTCTCTTTCTCTCTCCCTCTCTCTCTCTTTCTCTCTCCCTCTCTCTCTCTTTCTCTCTCCCTCTCTCTCTCTTTCTCTCTCTCTCTCTCTCTCGTTTCAGTCGATACTGGCGCGTCCAATTGACAATCTTCATCTTATAACTGCTGGCCAACCTGTGTTATCCCCCAAACTTTCAACTCTTATTTTTCCTCACACGAACACTGTCCATCTTTCTGCTGCGAAAATAAATTTTACTTATTTATTTATTTATTTATTTTTTTACTACTAATTAATTTATAGAGGTGCAATCTTGCATCACTAAAGTTTCCTCTGCTGGGTTGGGTCTAATGGATACTGATCTAAATTTAAATACAATTACATCCATTGTATTTAATTACTGATTGGGAAAGGTATGCACCGCTTCACCAGAGATTCAAAATTGTGACTCCAGTGACTAAAATCCAACGCCCTCACCGCAGGAAAACTTGCCAGTAGCAGGTGGAAGATATATTGCAGATGTAATTCTTGCCACTTTTGTTATTGTTTTCAGATATTGAGGCTTTAATGCATGCACATTAGTTAGACTACTTAGCATTTAGGTAATGCTTTCCTGTAAAAAGATAGTTGAATGCATCCAAGTGACTATATTGCAAAAAAAAAACAACAAAAAATGACAACATTTACAACGTAGATACACATAAATGCATAGCCACATACGAACTCATGAAAAGTATAGAATTACACCAATCTGTATATTTATAAAGTTATCACACTTATAATAAGATCAAACGACCAAGTTCCTATTCATGATACAAAAAAAAAAAAAAACTTCTTGATGTAGCATGCAACTCGAGGGAGTTCAGCTAGTTTCCTCCAAGAGGAAGTTTCTAGGGAATATCAAATTCGCAAGCCTCTTCTAGTTGGCTGTGTATTCTATTCAGAAAAGATAATTTTAACAATGTTAGTTTTTGCAGGATGCCGTCATCCTCCTACATGCAGCACCTATTATTTCCGAATAGTCACCCGTCTGTTACTGACCAGGTTAAACGGTGCTTAACTTTGATGATCTAATGAGAACTGGTGTGTCAACGTGATTACGCCGTATATATTTTCTGATATTTTAAGTCATGTCTATGTGATCAAGATCCGAAGGCCAACTAATTTGCATATTGCTTCACCAAAACGAACTCTTATTACTTGACTTTTTTTTTTTCTTAGAATTTGCTAATCAATGTTTATTTTTCGTTAATAAATTAAAACTTCGATTACAGCTAAAATTATATACACTAAAAAGTAAACAAACAAAAGTAAGAACTACTAATCAAAAATGGGAAAATGTCCAACGTCAATAGCATTTCAGGAATGTAACAAGAAACTAATAAAATAAAAAAAATATATATATATATATATATATATATATATATATATATATATATATATATATATATATATATATATAAATGGTAGAGAGCAAATAATTAAAATAGCTCTCCACAAAACAAACATGCAAGTATAAGGAAGTTTCACCCGATGCCCTGCTAGCTTGGAAGAGTGAGAGAATAGTGGCCATGGAGAGGTGCTCATAAAACCAAGTCTATTCACGTTGGTTCCCGGTCTGACAAATCAGTAACAGACCCAGGCTCTTTGGGAAGTTGTGTGGTGAAGCCCATCGTTTCACTCGTCTCCATGATGATCGATTTAAACACCTTAACTATTTTTTTTATTCATTATTGGATGAAAACACCCTGGAAAACCTCATCAGTTTGCCCTGTATTTAAGAACTCAGGTGATAAGTCATCTCCATCTCAGTACAGACCAATAAGTCTCCTGTGTGTCATGAGAGTTGCTGGAATCCATATTAAATAGAGAAATAGTCAACCACCTCAGCAGAAATAACCTTAATGACACGCAATATGGTTTCCACTCTGCAAGATCTACCGCAGATGTGCTAACGGTTATATCTCATAGGATTAGTGAATCTCTTGACAAAGACTTCCTTTCCAGGGCAATTGCTCTTGACATATCAAAGGCCTTCTACAAGGTATGGCATAAAGCCTACTTCACAAGATCTCCAGCTACGGTATAACTGGAAATATTCTCTCTATCATTAAATCATTTCTCTCTGATAGGCTCATAAGAGTAGTGGTTGATGGACAAAAATCAGAGGCCTGCAGTATTAATGCTTGAGTCCCTCAAGGGTCCATCCTGGGCCCAACTGTCTTCCTGATCTACATCAATGATCTCCCTAAACACATACTTAAATCATTCGTTGACATCTCTGTTGATGACACGACCATCTACGGCAACACATCAAAAGCTGTAAATGACAAAGCTCTGATTCTCTCTCCTCTGATCTTGAACGAGTGGTTCAGTGGGGAAAAAGTGGCTAGTTACCTTTAATGCATCTAAAACCAAACTCCTATCTTTACATCATCAACGCTCTGATCCCCATCTGGCATCAATTGAAATGGATGGCTCTTGTCTAGGAGAAGCCCCATGTTTTGACAAGCTTCTGGGCTTGACCTTCACTCCTGATCTGAAATGGAACATGTACATCAAGTCTGTTGTCAAGGTTGCTGGGAAGATGGTGGGATCCTTCTACCGCTCCAGAAGATATCTCACTACTGATGCAATTCTCTATCTATATAAAAGCCAAGTATGTCCAAGGATGGAATACTGCTGCCATATCTGGGCAGGAGCTGCTAAAAACAGCCTATCCTGCCTTGACAGAGTACAAAATAGATTTCGTGGCTTTGTGGGGGATGCCCTTTTCTCTACCCTGCAACCGCTCTCCCACAGAAGAGACGTTGTGAGCCTATCTTTGTTTTATCGTTATTTCCATGGCAGATGGTCGTCTGAACTCCAATCTCTGGTCCCCCCTCGCCAATCTTTTAAGAAAAGTACCCGTCTAGCTGAATCCACTGTCAAAAACTTTCCCCACTCTTTATCTATGCCTAAATCAAAATGTAAATTCCATGAACAAAGCTTCTTTCTTAGAACTGCACGCCTGTGGAACTCTGTTCCGTCTACTGGCTTCCCTCCTGACTACAACTTGGATGTCAAGTTCAGCGTAAACAAATTCCTGATGAACCGCCCCCTTTAAATATCCACACTAACGTACTGTACTTACAATAACCCTTATCCCTGAGTGGCTTCCGGGCCTTGATAAGTGGTGACCACCTTGTAAAAAAAAAAACAATCTATGGTAGCACATCAAAGACCGTAAATGACTAAGTTCTGTCTGATTCTCTCTCCTCTGATCTTGAGCATGTGGTACGATGAGGAAGAGGTGGCTGGTTATTTTTAATGCATCTAAAACTAAGCTTCTATCACTGCATCATCTACACTCTGATGCCAATCTGGCATCAATTGAAATGAATGACTCTTGTCTTGGAGAGGCTTCATGTTTTGACAAGCTTCTGGGCTTGGCCTTCACTCCTGACCTGAAATGGAACACGTATATCAAATCCATTGCCAAGGTCGCTGGAAGGATGGTGGGATCCTTCTACCGCTCCAGTAGATATCTCACTCCTGATGCAATTCTGTACCTATATAAAAGCCAGATACGGCCAACAATTGAGTACTGTTGCCACATCTGGGCAGGAACTGCTAGGAGCACTTTATTCTGCCTTGACAGAGTTCAAAATAGACTTCGGAGCTTTAGTGAGGGATGCCCTTTTTTCTTCCCTGTAACCTCTTTCCTACAGAAGAGATGTTGCGAGCCTGTCTCCGCTTTATCATTATTTTCATGGCAAGTGTTTGTCTGAGCTTCAATCTGAGCGCCAAATTTTCATGAAAAACACTCGTCTGGCCAAAACCACTATCAATAAATTCCCACACTCCTTGTTTGTATCTAGACCTAAATGTAGATTCCAAGAACAAAGCTTCTTTCTTAGAAGTGCACGCCTGTTTAACTCTTTTCTGATTGGCCGCTTTCCAGCTGACTACAATCTGATTGTCTTCAAGTCCAATGTAAACAAGTTCTTGATCAACCGTCCCCCTAAGTAATCCAATTTACAAAATTCCCACTACTTACGTTTACTATGCTATAATCACATTAACTAATCTATAACCATTAAACCTTATCCCCGAGTAGCCTCCAGGCCTTGATAAACAGTGATTACTGTGTAAAATATATATCGTAGATGAATGGCCCGAAGACGGAACTTTGTATGGCTCCTTTGCATAACTTTTTTTAAAACAATTCATAATAAATTAATATTTAGTGTCATTCATTTGTAATTTTATCGTTTTATTTTTTCCTTGTACATGCAATAGTTTTTATATTCACAATATTCAAAGTGATTTAATTAAAAAAAGATAAGTTATAAAATTTATTCGTTGATTCATTTTCAGGGGAGTTTAATTTAAACTAACTACAAAGAAAGACATATGAGGCAAAAGTTAAGGAACATGTGACTGACTGATCCCTTCCTATATCCCTTCCGTCCCATTATAGTTGACAGACTTTTTGTTTTTACAATGAAAAAATAAGTTAAAAAGGAAAGATCATCGTCGATTTCCTCTTTTTTACACTTTTTGACGATATCTTATTAAGGATAGATAATTTTTGTATCGAATTACCAAAATTTTAATATCTTATACGAATGAATGCAAAAGTTGTACCCTATATTTGCAACAACTTTATGAATGAAATGTTTATTATTTTGGTTTCAAGTAGAGAAATCTGGAAAGCGGTAGCAAGCTGGCAAAACCTATTAGTATCCAATAATCTTAAATTAGACATCGACTTTTGTCCATATTGTAGTTAGATGTACTATTAAATACGATGATGGGTTATTTAGTTCTCTCCACTTAGACACCAGGGTCGAGAAGTGGGACTGAAAAGTCAGTGCCCCAAAGGAGGAGCACTCTTACCTGCAAAAAGTCCCTGGGCAACCACGTCTGCATTCCCCGGTGAGGGGCCCCTCAGGCGATTAACGATAAACTAACCCCTTCTCAAAGAGAAGGCAAAGCATGAGAGGGTGGACCTCCTAGAACTGCACAGAACTTGACTCCCACCGCAAAATCAACAGGGACCAGATCATTACAGGAATAGTCTAATCTCTGTTGATTGGGGAGGGAGGGGGACAGGATAACAATCCCTAAGACGACGATATAGAAGCTGTAACTATCGATAGATATGAAAATTGCTACACGTTTGATACATTAAAAGTATGCAAATTAGTTCTAATTTACATAATTGATGACAGACATTTTGAATACATCACGTGGTTACTCAATTTAACTACGTTTTCTCTACAAGCCGCATATATCTGCTCTAGTAAACTATCAACTTTAGTGTATTTCGCTTGAGATTTTTTTTTTTTTTTTTTTTTTTTTTTGCTAAACCTGTATTGCAACATACGCCATCTTAGATACAAATCGAGAATGGAAACACTCGAGTACAGTTTTGTGATTGGCTATCAACATACGTGATCTCAATTCAAATTATGATTGTCTGAATGGAAGATCTGCAATATGTGATTGCGATGCATCAACGGGCGATCTTAAAAGGGTTAATAACGATGAAAGCTCTGTGTATATATTTTCCATAATATTGCGCGGTAATTTGTCTTAGAAACTTATTATAATATTTTAAACGTGTTTTATTTGAAAATTTAAACCACGCTTATATCACGGAAAGCACAACTCTGACTTATGTAATACTAGCCTGGGTGCCTGGCGTTGCCCGGGTGCTTGGAGGTGTGTTTTGAGCAAAAAAAAAAAAAAAAAGTGGTAGTAGGCAGGTGGGCTCAAACCCATACCTCAAAGGAGAAGAACGTGAAAAAAAAACGTGATGTCTTTGCCGTTTCGTCCATCGTCAAACCAGAAGTAGTGAAGGTATAAATTAAGGCTAGTCAATCGAAAACAGGGGATGACTTTAAAAAGCGACCCCGCCTTGTAGAAAAGTGCCCAGTTGAGGATGAAGCAATTAATGTTTTCAGCCAATTTTTCGATATTTGTCGTCTGAAGGGTTCAGCTTCAAAACGATACCAATCTGGTGAAAATCCACCACCTCTGTCGAAAATTTTAAGCAGACATACAAACATAGATACATAATACATACATTTAAACAGACAGGTGAGGTTTATATCATAGATAAAAATTTGTAATCATCTTTAAAATTAAAATCAATTTCAATTAAAAGAACAAAAAATATTTGCATCTAAACTTGTTTCCAAAACAGTTTGTCTGTTTGTTCAAAGTTGTGTGTGTGATAATAATAATAATAAAAAAATGTTGAAGGATTCTTTAAATGGAGTCTTATCGAGATAATAAAGAGCTCAACATGTAAGGTGGAGCTTAGATACAAGAGGAAAAATATCGATATTACAAAAATATATACTGGTGCATAAAGATTTATTAATCAATTTAATAAGAAAGATACATTAATGAGAGTCGGGGGCTATGGATGCTCTTCATACTGTATCTCTAATCTTCGACGTGTAATAACCTCTTCGTAGCTTAAATGCAATCCTACCTTTATCTCTTACTCCTCGGCTATCCCCTCCCTCTACTGTATACCCTTTATACAAGATATCTTAATATTTCATCCCTAATGTGCTTATTGCTAGATGTCGCATTCCCTTTATTTACCTAGCACCCTTTTGCCTCTTTTAATGAGAAGCATTGAGCTTTGAAATGCCCTGGCATAAAGATCTTTAATAGCCTCCTGCTTCCATTGATGTATCTTTCTTTATTAAATTGATAATTAAATCTATTGTTATATTATATATTTGGTATTGAAAATATTTTTCCTCTTGTGTGTTACATATACGTATTTATTAGTGTTCGGACGATTAATCGGAATCAGAAAAATCGGAACTTTAGTGAGTATTGGAATCGGAAAAATTTCTGCTTAGTGTCCGATGCCAAAACATTCCTTTAATTGCCCTTTTAATTTGATTTTTTCTTAAACAAAATCTTCCACCGCTGGTCGTAATGATAAAATAATAAATATTTATTGATTTTAAATAAATATTTATTGATTTTAAATAAATATTTATTGATTTTAAACTACCTAAAATGTTAATCTATAGATCATCGCCCCTCCCCTAAAGTGGGTTGTTACGTTTAAAATATATGCACATTTAACATGTGTTTTTACGAGAATCGGAAAAAAATAACATTATAGTTAAAATTTAGAGATTTATAAAGAATCGGAATCAGTAATTGTATCAGAATCGGAAAAAAATAACATTATAGTTAAAATTTAGAGATTTATAAAGAATCGGAATCAGTAATTGTATCAGAATCGGAAAAAAATAACATTATAGTTAAAATTTAGAGATTTATAAAGAATCGGAATCAGTAATTGTATCAGAATCGGAAAAAAATAACATTATAGTTAAAATTTAGAGATTTATAAAGAATCGGAATCAGTAATTGTATCAGAATCGGAAAAAAATAACATTATAGTTAAAATTTAGAGATTTATAAAGAATCGGAATCAGTAATTGTATCAGAATCGGAAAAAAATAACATTATAGTTAAAATTTAGAGATTTATAAAGAATCGGAATCAGTAATTGTATCAGAATCGGAAAAAATATTGGCATCGCCTCATCACGAATATATATATATATATATATATATATATATATATATATATATATATATATATATATATATATATATATATATAATATGTATGAATAAACATATACACCGGCATGACACTATTTACATCTGCAGTTATTAATAACTAAAATCTTGTCAAGTGAAAAGTATGGCTACAGTTTCTTTCTCTTTATTTCTTTTGATAGGAACACTTGAATGAAAAGGCAGTTTTCGCCTAAAGAGATGTTAGTTATTAATAACTATAGATTGAAACATTGTCATGCTAGTGTGGCGAAGTCTGTTACATGGCTGTGTAAATAAATATTAATATAAATAGCTCTGTCCATCATTACTATTTGTATAAGCCCGGTGGAAATTCTCTGGATTTTTATCCTACAAATACATTCTAAACATTGATTACTATATATTATTTAATGTTCGTCAATATTTTCTAAATATGCGTGTGTGAAGACGAATGCCCAATCAGCGTCCCAGAACGTTTATTTTCCATTGCTTTCTATACATGTTTGGTCTTGATAAATGTGTTTTGCTATGCAAGGTTAGTTGAATACCTGAAGAATATCACATGACTACGCTATTTTATTTCCTGCTTTCGGCTGATTTTTTTGATAATGTAACTTCATGTAGTTCTTTTGGAACTCATTTATCTCTCTCTCTTTCTTTTTCCCTCTCTCTCTCCGTCTGTCCGTCTCTCTCTGTCCGTCTGCTGTCTGTCACTCTCTCTCTCTCTCTCTGCCCGTCACTCTCTCTCTCTCTCTCTCTCTGTCCGTCACTCTCTCTCTCTGTCCGTCACTCTCTCTCTCTGTCCGTCACTCTCTCTCTCTGTCCGTCACTCTCTCTCTCTGTCCGTCACTCTCTCTCTCTGTCCGTCACTCTCTCTCTCTCTCTGTCCGTCAGCTGTCTCTCTCTCTGTCTATCAGTCTGTCTCTCTCTCTCTGTCTGTCAGTCTGTCTCTCTCTCTGTCCGTCAGTCTGTCTCTCTCTGTCCGTCAGTCTGTCTCTCTCTGTCCGTCAGTCTGTCTCTCTATGTCCGTCTCTCTCTCTTTCTCCTCTGTCCGTCTCTCTCTCTCTTTCTCCTCTGTCCGTCTCTCTCTCTCTTTCTCCTCTGTCCGTCTCTCACTCTTTCTCCTCTGTCCGTCTCTCTCTTTCTCCTCTGTCCGTCTCTCTCTTTCTCCTCTGTCCGTCTCTCTCTCTCTTTCTCCTCTGTCCGTCTCTCTCTCTCTCTCTCCTCTGTCCGTCTCTCTCTCTCTCTCTCCTCTGTCCGTCTCTCTCTCTCTCTCTTTCTCCTCTGTCCGTCTCTCTCTCTCTCCTCTGCCCGTCTCTCTCTCTCCTCTGTCCGTCTCTCTCTCTCTCTCCTCTGTCCGTCTCTCTCTCTCTCCTCTGTCCGTCTCTCTCTCTCTCCTCTGTCCGTCTCTCTCTCTCTCCTCTGTCCGTCTCTCTCTCTCTCTCCTCTGTCCGTCTCTCTCTCTCTTTCTCCTCTGTCCGTCTCTCTCTCTTTCTCCTCTGTCCGTCTCTCTCTCTCTTTCTCCTCTGTCCGTCTCTCTCTCTCTTTCTCCTCTGTCCGTCTCTCTCTTTCTTTCTCCTCTGTCCGTCTCTCTCTTTCTTTCTCCTCTGTCCGTCTCTCTCTCTCTTTCTCCTCTGTCCGTCTCTCTTCTCCTCTGTCCGTCTCTCTTCTCCTCTGTCCGTCTCTCTTTCTCCTCTGTCCATCTCTCTTTGTCCTCTGTCCATCTCTCTTTGTCCTCTGTCCATCTCTCTTTGTCCTCTGTCCATCTCTCTTTGTCCTCTGTCCATCTCTCTTTGTCCTCTGTCCATCTCTCTTTGTCCTCTGTCCATCTCTCTTTGTCCTCTGTCCATCTCTCTTTGTCCTCTGTCCATCTCTCTTTGTCCTCTGTCCATCTCTCTTTGTCCTCTGTCCATCTCTCTTTGTCCTCTGTCCATCTCTCTTTCTCCTCTGTCCATCTCTCTTTCTCCTCTGTCCATCTCTCTTTCTCCTCTGTCCATCTCTCTTTCTCCTCTGTCCATCTCTCTTTCTCCTCTGTCCATCTCTCTTTCTCCTCTGTCCATCTCTCTTTCTCCTCTGTCCATCTCTCTTTCTCCTCTGTCCATCTCTCTTTCTCCTCTGTCCATCTCTCTCTCTCCTCTGTCCGTCTCTCTCTCCCTCCTCTGTCCGTCTCTCTCTCCTCTGTCCGTCTCTCTCTCCTCTGTCCGTCTCTCTCTCTCCTCTGTCCGTCTCTCTCTCTCCTCTGTCCGTCTCTCTCTCTCCTCTGTCCGTCTCTCTCTCTCCTCTGTCCGTCTCTCTCTCTCCTCTGTCCGTCTCTCTCTCTCTCCTCTGTCCGTCTCTCTCTCTCCTCTGTCCGTCTCTCTCTCTCCTCTGTCCGTCTCTCTCTCTCCTCTGTCCGTCTCTCTCTCTCCTCTGTCCGTCTCTCTCTCTCTCCTCTGTCCGTCTCTCTCTCTCCTCTGTCCGTCTCTCTCTCTCCTCTGTCCGTCTCTCTCTCTCCTCTGTCCGTCTCTCTCTCTCCTCTGTCCGTCTCTCTCTCTCCTCTGTCCGTCTCTCTCTCTCCTCTGTCCGTCTCTCTCTCTCCTCTGTCCGTCTCTCTCTCTCTCCTCTGTCCGTCTCTCTCTCTCTCCTCTGTCCGTCTCTCTCTCTCTCCTCTGTCCGTCTCTCTCTCTCTCCTCTGTCCGTCTCTCTCTCTCTCCTCTGTCCGTCTCTCTCTCTCTCCTCTGTCCGTCTCTCTCTCTCTCCTCTGTCCGTCTCTCTCTCTCTCCTCTGTCCGTCTCTCTCTCTCTCTCCTCTGTCCGTCTCTCTCTCTCTCTCCTCTGTCCGTCTCTCTCTCTCTCCTCTGTCCGTCTCTCTCTCTCTCTCCTCTGTCCGTCTCTCTCTCTCTCTCCTCTGTCCGTCTCTCTCTCTCTCTCCTCTGTCCGTCTCTCTCTCTCTCCTCTGTCCGTCTCTCTCTCTCTCCTCTGTCCGTCTCTCTCTCTCTCCTCTGTCCGTCTCTCTCTCTCTCTCCTCTGTCCGTCTCTCTCTCTCTCTCCTCTGTCCGTCTCTCTCTCTCTCTCCTCTGTCCGTCTCTCTCTCTCTCTCCTCTGTCCGTCTCTCTCTCTCTCTCCTCTGTCCGTCTCTCTCTCTCTCTCCTCTGTCCGTCTCTCTCTCTCTCCTCTGTCCGTCTCTCTCTCTCTCTCCTCTGTCCGTCTCTCTCTCTCTCTCCTCTGTCCGTCTCTCTCTCTCTCTCCTCTGTCCGTCTCTCTCTCTCTCTCCTCTGTCCGTCTCTCTCTCTCTCTCCTCTGTCCGTCTCTCTCTCTCTCCTCTGTCCGTCTCTCTCCTCTGTCCGTCTCTCTCCTCTGTCCGTCTCTCTCTCTCTCCTCTGTCCGTCTCTCTCTCTCTCCTCTGTCCGTCTCTCTCTCTCTCCTCTGTCCGTCTCTCTCTCTCTCCTCTGTCCGTCTCTCTCTCTCTCCTCTGTCCGTCTCTCTCTCTCTCCTCTGTCCGTCTCTCTCTCTCTCCTCTGTCCGTCTCTCTCTCTCTCCTCTGTCCGTCTCTCTCTCTCTCCTCTGTCCGTCTCTCTCTCTCTCCTCTGTCCGTCTCTCTCTCTCTCCTCTGTCCGTCTCTCTCTCTCTCCTCTGTCCGTCTCTCTCTCTCTCCTCTGTCCGTCTCTCTCTCTCTCCTCTGTCCGTCTCTCTCTCTCTCTCCTCTGTCCGTCTCTCTCTCTCTCTCTCCTCTGTCCGTCTCTCTCTCTCTCTCCTCTGTCCGTCTCTCTCTCTCTCTCCTCTGTCCGTCTCTCTCTCTCTCTCCTCTGTCCGTCTCTCTCTCTCTCTCTCCTCTGTCCGTCTCTCTCTCTCTCTCTCCTCTGTCCGTCTCTCTCTCTCTCCTCTGTCCGTCTCTCTCTCTCTCCTCTGTCCGTCTCTCTCTCTCTCCTCTGTCCGTCTCTCTCTCTCTCCTCTGTCCGTCTCTCTCTCTCTCTCTCCTCTGTCCGTCTCTCTCTCTCTCTCTCCTCTGTCCGTCTCTCTCTCTCTCTCTCCTCTGTCCGTCTCTCTCTCTCTCTCTCTCCTCTGTCCGTCTCTCTCTCTCTCTCCTCTGTCCGTCTCTCTCTCTCTCTCCTCTGTCCGTCTCTCTCTCTCTCTCCTCTGTCCGTCTCTCTCTCTCTCTCCTCTGTCCGTCTCTCTCTCTCTCCTCTGTCCGTCTCTCTCTCTCTCCTCTGTCCGTCTCTCTCTCTCTCCTCTGTCCGTCTCTCTCTCTCTCTCCTCTGTCCGTCTCTCTCTCTCTCTCCTCTGTCCGTCTCTCTCTCTCTCTCTCCTCTGTCCGTCTCTCTCTCTCTCTCTCCTCTGTCCGTCTCTCTCTCTCTCTCTCCTCTGTCCGTCTCTCTCTCTCTCTCTCCTCTGTCCGTCTCTCTCTCTCTCTCTCTCCTCTGTCCGTCTCTCTCTCTCTCCTCTGTCCGTCTCTCTCTCTCTCTCTCTCTCCTCTGTCCGTCTCTCTCTCTCTCCTCTGTCCGTCTCTCTCTCTCTCCTCTGTCCGTCTCTCTCTCTCTCTCTCCTCTGTCCGTCTCTCTCTCTCTCTCCTCTGTCCGTCTCTCTCTCTCTCTCCTCTGTCCGTCTCTCTCTCTCTCTCTCCTCTGTCCGTCTCACTCTCTCTCTCTCCTCTGTCCGTCTCTCTCTCTCTCCTCTGTCCGTCTCTCTCTCTCTCCTCTGTCCGTCTCTCTCTCTCTCTCCTCTGTCCGTCTCTCTCTCTCTCTCCTCTGTCCGTCTCTCTCTCTCTCCTCTGTCCGTCTCTCTCTCTCTCTCCTCTGTCCGTCTCTCTCTCTCTCTCCTCTGTTTGTCTCTGTCTACCCCCCCTCTCTCTCTGTCTCCCCTCTCTCCGCCTGTCTATGTGGACCTCCTCTCCTCTTTTATCTGTCTACCTATAATGTATCACTTATATGTCTTCCGTTTGTGTGAATCCATCCACACAATATTTTCTTTACAATTATTAATTCACTGACACGAATTATTTTTTTGACTAACCGATCAATGTTTCAACGCTGGGCATACGATGGGGTTTTGGTTAGGAACAAGCAACATTATTTCAAATCTGTTTAGCATTTCTATTTTCTATCTACAAAAAGTCAGTAAGTTATTTAAGTTTGTCTTGTATTTAACATGCATGAGTTAATCTCCAAGTTGGTAATTTATTCCAGTCAGAAACTGCTTTTCCATTATTAGAGATGGATCATTTCCAGATTTCCTTTAACCTTTTTGGTGCCCATGTCACCGACACGGTGAGATAAGAAAGCAGAAACGAAAGTATATTAAAATCAAAGCGTATGCACCTAACAGATGTTACTTTAAAAAAAATAAAATGATATAAACCTGTAAATAAAAGATTTACAGAAACTTGGCTTTTTAAAAATAACCGTTTAAATCGGTCAACTTGAATTTGTAAATATTATCCAAGTTGCCAACTTTACAGCTGAAAATAATACACATGAAATCTAATTTTTTTTTTCTTTTAATCTATTATCATTTACTGTTCATATCAATCGGATAATTTCCGTAACTTCAGTATAGTTATATTCAGTGGTTGACCGAGTGTCGGCTAATCCAATGGCAACTAAGACTTTTCCAAAAATTTTAGGATGGAAAGTCTTTCATAAATGTCATGATCCAATGAATGTGTTATGCAAGTTCTGAAGACTAAAATCTAGTGACGTGAGAGGAAGATTAAATCTGAACAGTATAGGGAGATGTGTGCAGAATAAGACTGATGGTATAACCAGATAAATAAAAGGGGGTCTTGGGTTAGTAGAGGTAGCGAAGTCAGTTTAGAGGAAGGCAAAATATATATATATATATATATATATATATATATATAGGAAAAAATGATAAAAATGGACATAATAGAAAAAGGGATGAATAAAAGCCTTCGTTAGAGCTATGTTACTTTGAAATTAATTCCTTAAAGCCATCCAACATATAAAGCAGTTATCAAACCGAATATAATGATTAGGGCTATGACAAGAGACTATTCTTTTCATTATTTTGACCCTCGAGTATATATCAATTAATATCTTATGTTTTGAGATAGAGCAATGTGTTTCCTGTGTCGGATATATATTCGAGTCAAAACAATGGTAAGAATATGCTGTTGTCATAGCCCTAATGGTGATATAATTTCGGTTACATGTAATGTTGCCATTACATGTTAAGACGGACACACAGGCGGAGACAGCAGCAAAGGTACAAAAAAGGAAAGAAATTTGACTGCATTTATTCATAGTACTTTCCAAAATAATGCATTATCTTCTTTTGATATATAGTTCCTCTCTCATCGACATCTGCTCAAGAAAACTGTGCTGTATCGAACACGGGTTTTAAGTCTCTCGCACCATTTGGCCACACATCAATCTCATGCTGGCTTGCTCGGAGGACAGTCTTAAATCTAATGACGTGAGAGAAACAGAAATCTGAACAGTATTGCTGTACATGCTCATTCCGTTGTTTGCCACCCATGTTTTTCCTTTTTTCTCTCCACTTTTTTCTCTTCCTCTGCTGTGACGTCAGCTTGCACACCAGCAAGGTAATTTGCATATGTTTTATGGCAGCTGCTGCTAAATATGTGTTATCAGTTTTGTTAGATACAGACATGCCAAATTTTTGTAAGTGAATTCGCATCTGTTGTAAGCATTGGTTTGCTTGTTTTTTTTTCCTAGAATAAGGTACTTATAGAGAGAACCATGTGAAGGTTGCCAACATCTATAAGTTGCTAGTAAATTAGCTTTCTAGCCTCATGCTGACCAGATCTGTGTTTATACAAGAATCCTTTTGCTGCGATGTAAGATTGAACAGCATCCAATGTGAAGTGTTGTTTTTAGTATCAGTGTTTATTTTCATTTGGGAAAGGAAGTTTCTCTACGTTAATTTTCTTTTTCTTCGATCTTATGTAAATCTGACCAACAAAACCAACACTTTGTCACACTATTAGTACGATGAAGGAATATTAGCACATTCATTTCTATCTTGTATAGCTGTGAAACTATATACTTTTTTCTCAGACTATCTGCCTCACTCTCGAATGTGATATACTGTGGATTCCTCTTCATCTCATTTCGGCAGTGTCGATTCTTGTGAAGTCAGTAACCAAGGATTGAAGTATCACTCTCACAATTTCCGTACATAACACATACAGATATATATATATATATATATATATATATATATATATATATATATATATATATATATATATGATAGGTCGTACGTTTGCATCATGTTGACACACCGGTTCTCGTTTGATCACCGAAGTTAAGCAACTTTGAGTCAGTGCTAAAATGAGTGACCATTCGGGAATTCCAGGTGCTGTATATGCTTTACACGTATCTCTGCATTGTTTCCAATCGTCCTGGACTTCTTGCCATTGGACTCGGGCAGTGCCGATTCAGGAGAAGTTTGATTGGAGATTAGTCAACTTTTGCCTCACAATTTCATGTGAAACTACCCTTACAGGGGCTATCCATTGTCTTTTGGTGCAGTCCTTCACATCAAATAGCATAATTTATCTAATGAAATTTTTGTTTCAGAATTTTTGAGATGAGGATTGATAATTCTGTTTACGGTCTTCATTTTCATAGTTTTTTTTTTTTTAATTTTTTATTTTAGGTGCGTCTTTTCAAACTTTGGATTCTTTGTTCAAATCGGAAACCTATATGGAATTACGAACTGACTCCTTTATTTAATTTATTATAGGTAGAATGTTCTCTTTCCATCGGTCATGACCAAATAGAAGTGCTAATTTTTTTTTTTGGGGGGGGGGTATTTGATCTTAGTTATCTTACGTAGTATGGATTGAAGCATCAACCTCCTGAAGATTCATATTATTTTTATTATTCAGACTATTCTCATCTTGAGTGTTATTTTCACAACGTTTTGGCAGATGCAACTTCCAACCAACTTCAGGTATCTCCTGTCGAAATCTAGCATAAGAGATAAAGTACTAAAAATTCAGTTCTAAGTGAATCTCTTCTGAAGGTTGAAGATTCAATCCTCAATGTGGTCAATAATACGAATACAATTGTGAATTATTTGTCATATCTAATAGAACGAGAGCATGCAAGTGAGTAAATAATGCATTGAATAAAAAGTTCCATTCGAAATTCAATGCCGATTCTATAGTTTTATAAGATTTCTGTTTTCAAGATACACCTGAAGAGTCAAATTACATTGACCGAAACGATATGAAAAGAACACAAGAACAATAGTTCGAATTATCTAAATAATCAATCTTCATCTGAAAATTTCAGAATGGGATGATTCAGATGATTGTCACTTATCAAACTTGAGAAATCAAGAACTTTATGGAATTTCGAACTGAGCTCTTTATTTAATCCCTGGAGGTAGATTTTTCTTTGTTTGTAGGCCATGACCAGGTAGAAGTGTTAAGCTTTTGTTGGGGGGGGGGGAGGGGGGATGTATTCTTAGATTGTCAGAACTCTTTCTCGCCAACTCCTTAACTTAAATCGTAATTCACAACGCCAACTTTCAACATCAATGTTCTTGCGGTTGTCAAAAACTTTACTCCTCTTCAATTCGCCCTTCTTGTAGCCGCCATTCCCTTCATGTGCAAATTAATGCCACATGTATATAAAGAATCCATCTACAAAATTACTTTTTCCTTTCTGGGTCCTGTCACTTGACAGGCTAAATAGAGGTGCTACCACTTGTGTGAATAGTATCTTCTATGACAGTTGTAAGTAGTAAAGATTGAAACCTCTTGAAGATTGTCACTTAGAACTGATTATTAATCATTGCCTTTAACCATTACGTCATGAGTTGATATGGACAATTCTAGAATGATTTTTTTTTTCATAGTTTTACTACTACATACTGTGTATGTAAAAACGATGTACCTGAAGAAGCTGGAGATTACATCGACCGAAACGTTGCAAAACTAACAACTAGGGCTATGACAACAGAACATTCTTTTCATTGTTTTGACTCTCGAGTATATATCCGACACAGTTAATCAACCGAGAACCACATCGCTCTATATGAAAGCATATAAGATATCAACGGATTCATACTCGAAAGTCAAAATAATGAAAAGAATATGCTGCTGTCCTATCCCTTCTAACAACCAAGATGAAATTCGTTTTTTTTTGTTTTTTGTTTTTTTTCACTAATTCTGAACTTTTAACTTTGACTCTGCCTCATCTTTCATGTATTGAATGAAGACGAAAAACTAAAACATTAAAAGATGACTTACACATGAAGTTTCATTTTGCAATCAGCAATTATACTTACCTCCCCTTGAGAAATATATTTTAATGGATTGGATTGTAATTAAATCTATACTCTTAATTACATCGACTCGAATTTGAGAATATAGAACAGCTTTTGCTGATGTCTTTGAACAAAATAATTACTTCTTGCATTTAAGTTGTGGATTATTTTTTTTAATTTTTTGTTTTATTTTTTAAATTTTCATACAGTTGTGTAAATATTGTGAATCATTATCGTCTATATACTAGTGATGGGACGATTCCAATACAAGTACCGGTTCTGTTCTACATTCCCCGATTGTGATACAATTATCGATTCTAGTTCCAAGCCAAATCTCCAAATTATTGGCAATTTTTAATTTTCATAAATCTATGTATATACGTCTATACTCTGACCCTAACCGAAAGTGGAGAAGTCTTGATTAACAGTATTAGTCTAAAAGTTGCTTTGAGCTACAAAACTCTCCCTACCAAGCAGTGGAGGGCGGCTTCTACTCTTGGATCCTGTATCCATTGTTCTTTTAGTTTTGGAGCAATGTGTGTTGTCTTGGGATTCTTCTTAAGCTGTAAGATGTCATTTGATCTTCTTCATCTTCTGATAAAAATCAGATCAATGAAGACTTTGTAAAAAAATCGAGTGTCAACTGAGAATTTTAGTGTTTCTGGCTTTCATGATAATTCATCAGTGTTAAATCCTGTTCTGGTTCAGTAACTACTTTACCATTCATCCATGTCATCTATTCACAACAAAATTATCTGGTCTGACTACAACCAATCTGGGGGCAGGCGATCTTTATTTATTTATTTATTTATTTATTACTATATAAGCACCACTTTTAAAGGCCAAGAGCCACTCCAAGATAAGGGTTCATGAGATGGAACGGTTGTCAGATGAAAGATGACAAACAATGAGTGGAAGATCAACTTTGATTATTTAAGAGGTAATTTATGAAAGTATTTCTTGACGTTGGATATGAGTATTGTTAGGAAATATTTATTTATAAATAATAAAAAAAAAAACTCTAAAAATATTAAACTACAGGGTGCGTAAGATATCTGAGGACATTTTAAACACTTTTAGAAAAAAACAAAAAAACAACAGAAAATGAAACTTTTAAATCGTTGAAATTTACAATTTTGTATAACAAAACAAATATATATATATATATATACAGAATATATATATATATATACAGAATATATATATATATATATATACACAGAATATATATATATATATATACACAGAATATATATATATATATATACAGAATATATATATATATATATATATATACAGATATATATATATATATATATATATATATTTTATATATATATATATATACAGAATATATATATATATATATACAGAATATATATATATATATATATATATATATACAGAATATATATATATATATATATATACAGAATTATATATATATATATATATATATATATATACAGAATATATATATATATATATATATACAGAATATATATATATATATATATATATATACAGAATATATATATATATATATATATACAGAATATATATATATATATATATATATATACAGAATATATATATATATATATACAGAATATATATATATATATATATATATATATACAGAATATATATATATATATATATATACAGAATATATATATATATATATATACAGAATATATATATATATATATATACAGAATATATATATATATATATATATATACAGAATATATATATATATATATATATATACAGAATATATATATATATATATATATATATATATACAGATATATATATATATATATATATATATATATATATATATATATATATATATATATATATATATATATATATATACAGAATATATATATATATATATATATATATATACAGAATATATATATATATATATATATATATATACAGAATATATATATATATATATATATATATATATACAGAATATATATATATATACAGAATATATATATATATATATATATATACAGAATATATATATATATATATATACAGAATATATATATATATATATACAGAATATATATATATATATATATATATATATATATACAGAATATATATATATATATATACAGAATATATATATATATATATATATATATATATACAGAATATATATATATATATATATATACAGAATATATATATATATATATATATATATATATACAGAATATATATATATATATATATATACAGAATATATATATATATATATATATATATAGAATATATATATATATATATATATATATACAGAATATATATATATATATATATATATATATACAGAATATATATATATATATATATATATATATACAGAATATATATATATATATATATATATATATAGAATATATATATATATATATATATATACAGAATATATATATATATATATATATATATATATATACAGAATATATATATATATATATATATATATACAGAATATATATATATATATATATATATATATATATACAGAATATATATATATATATATATATATATATATATATATATATATATATATATATATATACAGAATATATATATATATATATATATATATATATATATATATATATATATATATACAGAATATATATATATATATATATACAGAATATATATATATATACAGAATATATATATATATATATATATATATATATATACAGAATATATATATATATACAGAATATATATATATATATATATATATATATATATATACAGAATATATATATATATACAGAATATATATATATATATATATATATATATATATATACAGAATATATATATATATATATATATACAGAATATATATATATATATATATATATATATATATACAGAATATATATATATATATATATATATATATACAGAATATATATATATATATATATATACAGAATATATATATATATATATATATATATATACAGAATATATATATATATATATATATATATATATACAGAATATATATATATATATATATATATATATATACAGAATATATATATATATATATATATATATATATACAGAATATATATATATATATATATATATATATATATATATATATATACAGAATATATATATACAGAATATATATATATATATATATATATACAGAATATATATATATATATATATATATACAGAATATATATATATATATATACAGAATATATATATATATATATATATATATACAGAATATATATATATATATATATATATATACAGAATATATATATATATATATACAGAATATATATATATATATATATATACAGAATCTTCTGGAAGGAAAAAAAATGACATTAATTAGTATGTTTTTAATTAAAATTGCAAACATATAAGTGTCCTCAAATACCTTACGTACCCTGTAACATTTAATTAGGTAGAGATAGTTTGAGTAAATATTTAGGTCTTAGTTATTTCATTTAACCCTATCCTTGGCCAAAGTCAGACAAGTGAAAAATCTTTTAAAAATATCCAAAGAAAAAGATTAACTTGACATTTTTATTACCTTATTTCAGTCTTATAAATTGAGAGTTTATAAAAAGATATAATCAATACTAATAAAAATGTCAAGCTAATCTTACTTTTATTCTGATATTTTGGGAACATTTTCTTGGCAGGGTGGGAGTTCTTTTTTAATACTTATCTTTATATTTGTTCTTCTTTCTTTTTACAATGGGCATTTTTAGTTATTTTCTCTTGATTTTCCTTGGCCAATCTTGAACTTTCTCCCTTAGTACCTCTCTAGAACTTTCCCCCTTAGTACCTCTCTAGAACTTTCCCCCTTAGTACCTCTCTAGAACTTTCCCCCCTAGTACCTCTCTAGAACTTTCCCCCTTAGTACCTCTCTAGAACTTTCCCCCTTAGTACCTCTCTAGAACTTTCCCCCTTAGTACCTCTCTAGAACTTTCCCCCTTAGTACCTCTCTAGAACTTTCCCCTTAGTACCTCTCTAGAACTTTCCCCTTAGTACCTCTCTAGAACTTTCCCCTCAGTACCTCTCTAGAACTTTCCCCGCCCCCAGTATCTCTCTAGAACTTTCCCCGCCCCCAGTATCTCTCTAGAACTTTCCCCGCCCCCAGTATCTCTCTAGAACGTTCCCCGCCCCCAGTATCTCTCTTGAACGTTCCCCGCCCCCAGTACCTCTCTTGAACGTTCCCCGCCCCCAGTACCTCTCTTGAACGTTCCCCGCCCCCAGTACCTCTCTTGAACGTTCCCCGCCCCCAGTACCTCTCTTGAACGTTCCCCGCCCCCAGTACCTCTCTTGAACGTTCCCCGCCCCCAGTACCTCTCTTGAACGTTCCCCGCCCCCAGCACCTCTCTTGAACATTCCCCGCCCCCAGCACCTCTCTTGAACATTCCCCGCCCCCAGCACCTCTCTTGAACATTCCCCGCCCCCAGCACCTCTCTTGAACATTCCCCGCCCCCAGCACCTCTCTTGAACATTCCCCGCCCCCAGCACCTCTCTTGAACATTCCCCGCCCCCAGCACCTCTCTTAAACTTCACCCCTTTTTATTGTTTCCTCCCTGATTTATTGTCTCCTCTTCCTTTTCTTTCCTCAAGCATTTCACCATCTGTAAATTGGGCCTGACTTTAATCATTACTGTCAATTAATGAAATGCGTAAATTTTTATTTAGAAAGCCTCATTAAATTCATTAGTCAAGTTAACAAGATTAAAAGAAAAATCTTTCGTTTTGCTCACTTTAATTGTCCAGACTGTTGTTCTATGTGGATTCGTTAATTTTAAATGAACAGCCACTTATTAAAACGACCTTCAATCAGTTTATGTTCTTCATTTATAATTAGTTAATTCTTTGCCAATATTTGTATCAATTGTTCATTTGAACAAAAAAAATATTTCAATTTGTATTTTTCTTCTATTAGTTTTGGCTACTTTTGTGTATTTTTTTTTCAAATTAACTCACTGTTGACAGTTAATTTCCTTAGCCATATGACTAGTTTCATTTACTATATTTTATTCATGCATAATGGCAGGTGGAATGCTCTTTGGCCATGGTAGGCAATCACCTAGAAATGGTGTTTTGATAAAAGCACCGGACATCATCACTACGGTGGGTTTAATGAAAGGCGTTCCGGATATAAAAAAAAAGAAACATCTTGCCTCAACTAAGGAAATTACTTTGTTAAAAAAATGGAAATTGCACCAGACAAGGCCTAAAGCCACTTAATGTAAGGAGTTAAAAAAAGAAAATCCCTTCAAGTTGAGAAAAAAAGTTGATAAATGTTTACGGATGTATTGCAATCCAGAAAAACTCAATTCTTTCCCCACCGTTAAAAACATCAACTAAAGGGCGAAACAAGGGAAGTGGGTTATGAAACTGATGAAAGTTAACCCAAGGTGTATTTTCTCTTTCATAAAAACTTACAAAAAGAAAAAAATTAGGTACATTTGAGGTTAATTAGCTTAAATGTTGAACGTTTGTGTGGAAGGTCTGGTGAGATTATTGAGTTTCTTGGGAAAAGATGTATTGATCGGTGTTAAGAAAATCTTTATAGAGGTAAATCTACTAGATTGAGTAACAGGAAAAAAATGCAAGATATAAGCTGTATTGAATTTGAAATGAAAAGGGAACAACAGGTGGTATCCAATTTACTTGGCAAAAACTAAAACAAACCTGCTTCAGTTGCCATGTAGAGAAAGAATGGTAGAAATTTACACACAAGAGGATGCTGTCCAAATTCACCTTGAATTGCTGTGTTGTTGGTGCATTTATTAATTCTCGTTGAATTACAAGGTGTGTTTCAAAAGCCTACTATTTTTTTTTTTTTTTAATTCGGCTTGAATGAATCAAATGGGATTGCAAATTGCATTGCTATAATGACTGAACTTGTGCATTCATGGCCTGAAATTTTCATCTCTGTTGCAGATATTGACGGTGTGAGACTCTAAGAAAGCAACCCCGGTCATGGACATGTCATAAGTAGGGCTATGACAAGAGAATATTCTTTTCATTATTTTGACTCTTGAGTCCATATCAGTTAATATCTTATGTTTTTAGGTAGTGATGTGGTTCTCGATTGATTAACTGTGTCTAACTACATCGGATATATACTCGAGTCAAAACAATGAAAAGAATATTCTCTTGTCATAGCCTTAGTCATAAATAGAGATGTGTCATTGAACTCGTGACAAAAGTGCATTGAGAATGGTGGTGACTATGAAGAAAAATAAATTCTGGAGCACAAAATGTCGTTCATTTTAATGGTACCACTCCCGTCATTGTAGCTATTCAACTTTGAGTTAAAAGAAAAATTAGGAGGTTTTACTTCTGGAACTTCTTGTGTTACCGTTTTGTTAACTTTTCTATTAGAGAGAGAGAGGTGCACAGATAAAGTAATTAAAATTATTTGTGAAAGTGAGCGAATCATACTGATGAAGTTGATGGTTAGTGAGAAATTTTTACAGCTATTTTTGTTTATGCATCAAGATGTGTCACGTGTGAAGACGTGGAAGACGAGTTAAACAGCATGGAGCCTAACCAGTGCCAGATGGGTGATCATTTAGGAATGCAAGGCACTGTATGTCATCTTCCATTGACCAGAATATACATGCATCTGGGGACCGCTTATGAATTAATATCTCCTGTAAGCTTTCTCTTTTGGAGGAAGCTGGCATAGCCTGCCCAGGGCTAACACCATTCCAGGTATTACTGATTCGTTTATATTGTAATCCATTATTCCGGACGATTGCCAGATAACCATCCTTTAGTTTTTTTTGAAATTTTGCCACAAATTATATTTCATTAAAAAGATGTGCACAGTAATAAAAATATTTTTTGCAAAAATTCCTGTAGTATCCCCAAGGGCACAAGAGTTAAAAAATGCCCCAAAATGGCCAAAAATGACACGTTTTGCCCCATAATTTTTTATCCATCCATTAGATTTTTCTGAAACTTGACCAAAATGTGGAGCCCATTGTTTTTAACATAGATCCAATATGGGTGACCCTGGCAAAATTCTGGTTCGCGTCCCTGGGAACTTTTAGTACTAAAAATACCCCTTTTTTGTGGCTCCTTTTTCATATTTCTCAACAAAACTTGATATGTCTAACTATATAGTGGCTTTTCACCGTGGTTAACTAAAATATATGTGTTAAGGCCTGAAACTGCACTGTTATCCATTTACACTGGGATTCGGCATTCCCAGGAGCTCAAAAGAGGTCAAAAATGCCCAAACATAGCCAAAAATGAGACTTTTTGCCCCATAGTGTTTGATTTTCTTGAAACTTGGCCAAAATGTGGAGGTCATTTTTCTTAATATAAATTCAGTATGGATGACCCTGGCAAAATTCTGATTCGCATCTCTCTGGGACTTTCGAGGCTAAAAAATATGCCTTTTTGGAGCTTTTTTTTTTTTTCATATTACTCAAAAATTTGATATGTATATCTATATAGTGGTTTTCCATGGTGCTGAATTCAAATATACATATCTTACCGTTTGTCCATTGTCACTCGGATTCGGCGTTCCCAGGAACTCAAAAGAGGTCACAAATGCTCCAAAATTGCAAAAAATGACACTTTTTACCCCATAACTTTTGCCCGAGCCATTAGATTTTTCTGAAACTTGGCGAAAATGTGAAGGCAACGTTGGCCCTTCAGACTTCTCACATTTATTATTTCTTCACTGTTTTTAGTGGCATCATCCCACATGCAGCACCAGAGGGGGACCATGCATGCGCTGCTTGTTAGGTTAACAAAAAGGTAGTACTTGCTGTAGCGGGAGATTTGAATGACCATGTTTGAAATATTTTGGATGGGTTATTAAGGATGTGTACGGAGGAAATGGATGTGGTGATAGTGATACAAAAGGAGAAAGAATTTTAGACTTCAGTCTTGGTGGTTGCAAACACTTTTAATCAGAATGAAAAGTATATCTAATTACTTATGAATCTTGTACAACAAAGACTAGTAGATTATCTGTGGCTTAGGTAAAATGACAGAAAGCTATTAAGTAATGGGAAAATAACATCTGGTAAAGCAATTGTGACAAGTATGTTTGCAATTCGAAGAAAGCTTGGAGAGGTAAAGGGAAAATTTCTCCAAGCAGAAAGGTGTGGAGGTTTAATGAAGAACCTGTGAAACGAGAGTTTAGACACCAACTAATGGAGCGGTTTGGTAATCAGATCTACTTGAGGGCACTCTAAGGAATAGTTATGTTTGTATTACATTTAAAGTTCTGTATGTTAGTACAGTCAGGGAAGCAGGAAAGAAAATTCCAAAGTCTAGCTTTCTTGTATCTTGAGACCTCAACAGTGAAGGCGTGGGATTTTGCTGCTTGTCAGGTTAATGGGGGTATTTATGTTGAAAAAATACCAGTGCTACAACTGTCAGAGCACATTCCATTAAATTGTTAAAGGAGCACAGGCATACAACATTGTGGCAATGGGACAGGAGTTTGAGGTTATTTTTTTGAACACCGTTTAATAAGGAGAGACTCGTGGTTGGTGCACCAGCCCAGGTGTGGCAACAATATTTAATGCATAGGCGAATGGTAGATTTGTAGAGATATAAAATACTGTTAGGTAGCAGTACTTTTCTAGCATGGTAGAGGGACCCTCTTTGCAACAGTCTTGCCAATGCCTTCTATGTATTTGTTCCAATTCGTGTTTCCATGGCAAGAGTCATGGAACTCCTGCACTAGAAACAAGCTATACCAAATCCAGGAAACCATAGGAAAACAGAAACCAAACAAAAGAATGCCCAGAAAGGAGGAAGTTATAATAACAAGACTCTGAATAGGTCATACCTCTATAACACACTCCTACTTACTCAAAAAAGAAGCCACACTTTGCACGCCCTGCCAGGAACCATACACAGTAAATCATATATTAACAAGATGTGAAGACTTGAAAACAAACCGACTGAATCTATATAATGAAAAAAACTGTAAAAGACATATTCACTCATGTAGACCCAACTACTCTTCTCAAATATCTGAAGATAACAGGGTTACTCAACAAAATTAAAAAACAAAAATACCTTATCTAACTATATAAACAGACACTGAACACCAGATACATACATAACACCTATAACTATTAATATATATAAAAGACTCTGGCATTAAATGACCACATAGGTTGATATGCCATAAAACCAATCAATCAATCAATCAATTCGTGTTTCCTGTGAATGTTATGGCGAGGAGTTTGACTGATGAACTCACGGGTAGTGTTATTAGCCATGGTAATTAGTAGTTGAGAAGGTTTCTTGCAATTGTTTAAAAAAAGAAGCTTTGACTTAATAGTAACCATGCATTTATGTTCCCATTCCATCACAGACTGGCGGTCCTTCTATAAGGTTTCAATCATATCATTTTTCTCTATGTATCAGGATACTTTTTGAAATAACAGAATAAACTTGTGAATGAAAGGACCCTGAAGGTCTAGTTAGTGATTTGATAGTGGAATAAGAGAAACGAAGGAAGAAACAAAGGAATCTGTGGAGAAAAGTTTTATGGAATAAAAATATGTATCTTGTGGCAAACAAAAAAAAAAAAGAGGAGCAAGAACAATATACAAAGCGAAGTAAGCTCATCAAGTCAGGTTTCCAAATATGCTACAGTGGAATGATCAAAAGAATGAATTATTCAGGATAGCTAAACAGATTGGCAAAAACAAATATATCGTTGGATGGAAGTGCATTTGAAATTACAACGGAGTGTTAGCAACAAATGAATAGGACCAGTTTGGAGATGCTATTATGAGAATTTGTTGAATACAAAGTTTTTATGGAACCGAGAAAATCTAGAAGCTGTAGATGGTCCAACTATAAGCATTAAAAAGAAAAAAAAAGCTGTAAGATAAAGGGTAAATCTGCAGAACCCTCGGTCGTTGTTGCAGAAAACAATGTATATGAAATAGGTACTGAGATGATCATAGACTAGAAAAATGAGATAAAAATGTTGAACCCTGAAAAACTAGGTACTTAGTACAATTGTAAGTTGTTACAAATGTAAAAGGGGAAGCATTAGATACAGGCTAATTACAGAGGCTTAAAGTTCATGGATCAGGTCCTAAAAGTGATTGAGAAAATAATTGAGCGGCAAATAAGTCGGCTAAGCATAGATGACATGCGGTTTGGTTTTATGACTGAGCAATGTACCACCAATGATATATTTATTCTGAGATAAATTCCAGAAAAGTGTGTCGGTAAGAACAACCTGTATTTTGCTTTTGTGGATCTGGAAAAAGTTTTTGACAATGTCAAAGGTTTTTTTTAAGCAATATACAGAAATGCTTAAAGTCGTGTTAGAATCACCACGTGCAGTGACAGCTTAATGCTTAAGTTTCGATTAAAAATCTCATGTACATGGTTTCCAGAATTGAAAAAGATGTACCTGAAGAATGTTGAGTGTTACCTCGGCTGAAATGCCATGAAACAAAAACGAACAAGATGAGAATAGCAGTCCAAATAATCCAATTACTCATCTAATAAATTCCAAAACAGAATTGAGAATGATAAATGGAATGAATAAAATTTGCCTATTTCTGAGGACGTATTGAATTTGGAGATGATCATGTTGTAGCTTGCATAAAAATATTCCCTTGATAACATGTTCCACAGATAAATTCTGGAGCACAAAGTCATTCGTTTTAATGGTTGGTACCAACTTTTGTTTTCATAACTCTTAAACTTTTTCAGTAAAAAAAACATAATGGGTTTCTTTACTTTAGGAAGACCCCCATATGATCTATATATCTAGAAAAGTGAAATTGCCTTTCTGTGTATCTGTGTACACTTCCCTACCAAACTACTGTCAATTTTCAATCTACAGACTCGATATTTGGCATAAGGGGTATTGAGATTTGGAAAAATCTTTTTAATCGGTTTTCGGCCAGAAATTTGGTTGTCAAGGAACTAAAGTTCAACGATTTGACCGTTGAAAACTCTACTAAACTCCTCTGCCAATTTTGGGTCTAACCACTTGAAATTTTAGATGTAGGTTACTTGGACATGGATCAAACTTTTTAATTTGATTTGAGCCCAAAATGATAAATGTTAAAAGGTCAAAATTGGGGTCAAATCTAAATAAAAAAAATTGACCTCTGCGGTCTCTACCAAATCACTCAGCCAATTTTTGATCTAAACATTGGAAATTTTACATAAAGTGTATTCAGACATAGGGCAAGCTTTTTAATCAGATTTTGGACGAAAATTTGGCTGCCAAGAGGTCAAGGTTGAAAAAGATGACCTTTGCAGTACCAAACTCCTCTGCCAATTTTGGGTCTAAAAACTTGAAATTTTAGATGTAGATTACCTGGACATGAGTCAAACTTTTTAATATTTTTTTAATAAACTTTTTAATATATATATATATATGTGCACATAAAGTTATGAACAGTACATAGGGCCCGAGTAAAGTTGGGATCCTAGCTTGAGGTAGTTGCCTGTCTAGCCTCACTGATGAGCTGTGATACAGCGAAACAGTACTGTATGTGGATAACTATAATGCTCTCTATCTTGGGTTGAGCATATTGGGAAGTGATATACAAACTGCCATTAGCATATTAAGCAATGCTCTTTGTGTAAACAAATCAATCTTCAGCATTTGGACGAAACATTGTTAACTCATTACCTGTATAGCGTAATGGTTAGAAGCTTTGACTGTCATTTGGGCGGTTGGTTTTTGATCCTGGCATGAGGTAGTTGCCTGTCTAGCTGCACTGATGAGATGTGATGCAGGGAAACAGTACTGTATGTGGATGACTCTCTCTCTCTCTCTCTCTCTCTCTCTCTCTCTCTATACATATATATATATATATATATATATATATATATATATATATATATATAGAATGAGAGAGAGAGTGGTGGATTAAATAATTCTGGAAAAAAAAAAATCATTAATTCATTTACAAAAATTCATAGATTGGTGGGAAGAGTCCATGAGCCTGTAACCATAATTCTGGTACTGACATTACCATCTTTGAAAGGAGGATATCATTCCAGTAAGCCTTTAACCCCCCCCCCCATCCACACCGCACACAAATTGCAGTAATCAGGTCTGCTCACATCAACCGATTTAATAGATTTGACCTTTTTGTATATTACCCTATCAACTTCTTCCCCCTGTTCTTTTGTCTGTCTCTTTCCCCTGTGAGGAATGTTATTGTCTATCCAAATAAAATGTGTGTGTGTGTGTGTGTGTGTGTGTGTGTGTGTTTTTTTTGTCCAACACCCCTCTTCCCCCGGACAATCTCTTGGTATTTTGTTTTCAGCTGGTAAACAGATCCTGTCTATGTTAAATTGCAAACTACACAACAGAAAAAACTATGGACTCCACCAACCAAGTCGAGTTAATTTTCAATTAGATCTGTGGCACATTCCTTGACATATACTGTATATGACTGAGAAAAATCCTCCAAGCCAATGACATTACTGTCGGCACCAAAATAAACTGAATAAATATCAATGATAGGATCATATTTTAATATTATTGCACTAATAAGCGATACATAACATTTCATGTTACTGTTTCTCGTGTTGAACGAATGCAAAATCGACTTTGAAACCTAAGGCAAATGATCTCTTCTGTTGTCTACAGCCTCTTTCTCACAGAAGAGACGGTCCTGGATATAACCTTAAACTATATCCGATGGTGAGGCCCCAGCTTGCGGGATTTGGGGAGTGTGGAGCCACCCTTTAATTGCCATTGCTCCAAGGTCCACTCTGACCCGGAGTGGTAGTACCTGTTAGGGTCCCAACTATGGGTTAAATAGAAACTGATTTGAAAAAAAAAACATATTCTATTAAAAAAATTTTCTTCAAAATCACTGGATTTGGCATTAAATAACCTGAAAAGGGTTGATATGCCGTAAAACAAAAACAACCAACCACAGAAGAGACGTTGCTAGTCTTTCTCTACTCAATCATTATTTCCATGAAAGGTGCATGACTAAGCTCCAATCCCTGGTTTCTCTCTTGTAAGACATTCACAGCAAGAACTTGTCTTTTTATCGCAGCTGCAAAGAACTTTCCTTTCTTCCTCTGTAATTTCTGTGAACAGTGTTTCTCTCCAAGAATTTCCTGTCTGTGGAACACATTACTGCTGTAGTTCTCTGCAGACTACAACATGATAATCTTCAAATCCAATGTATCAATACTTGTTATGAATAAGTAATCGAATTTTATTCATTTTCGATCTTCTGATTAATATTCACCATTCAATCAAGCAACAATCTGTCATTAACTATTATAAACTTGTAAAATATTATATGCAAAGGTGAATGTCGCTATATAAATATATATATATATATAAATATATATATATATATATAAAGGCTTCCTCCAGTCTTGACAGACTATGGATACTCACAGTAAGGGTGCCTGTACATGAAATTTTTGTGGCAATAGTTGCGTAATCTCCAAACACACCTTTCCCGAGTCAACATTGTTGAATACCAGTGGCAAGTGGAGGTTCAGGGCAACTGGAAACAATGCTGATATAAGTTGAAAGCACATAGACCGCCTAGAATTCTCAAATGGTCACCCATCAGGTACTAGCCAGGCTCAACATTGCTTAACTTCAGTGATCTAATGGGAACCGGACATATGTGTGTACAGACATGTGTGTGTGTGTATATATATATATATATTACTATGAAGTTATCAAAGATTATATTTTTAATAAAGCAAACTTTTTAAAATGGAGAAAGCTTAACACTATTGAGAGGAGCAATTAAATATATTAAATAAAAGATGAGGAATAAGTTGCATAACTTTATATCAGGAAAGAGTAAGTCGGAAAAACCTTGAGGCCATGGCATTTTATATATCTTGATAAGTGGTGATTTCTTAGTAAAAAAAAAAAAAAAATCCCTTTCCAATATTTGTATTGGACCATTACAGCTGTGTTAACTAATTAAGGGAGGAAAGGGCAGAATAATTGAAAAGCAATAAACCCCCAAGTATAAGAGTCTCGAGCTAGCACAGTGACATGAAGTTGGACACTGATTCTCTCGAAATGGTGGATTCCGTGTTTTTATTTTGAAGACTGGGAGTGATTGTGAGTTTAGCTCTACCATTAGAGTAAAAAAGAAAAAAAGAAAAAAGCACAAATTAAGTTCCATACACTGTCAATGAGCTATTCCTCCCACTATCAGAGGGAGGATATATAGAGCTGTGTTAATAATATATGGGGATGAGTGTAAGCCCATCACCCAGTCTTCACATTCATCTTCGGCGGTCTGATGCTATTAAATCTGAGTATCTGAAGATAGTGGCTTCCTGACTCAAAATGCACCAAACTTTGATGCTATTGTTATTTTCCTATTTTCTTTGCAAAACTCAGTGATGTTCTGCAAAGTTAAAAACAATTTTTTTCTACAAAACAATCAAACCAAACATCATGAATAAATATTTGAAGATATAAAGAACTTGCAGTATAAAAACCTCTTTTCAAAAATTACTGTATTCGACAATAAATAACCCAAAAAGAGTTGATATATTGTACAACAAAACAATCAAACCATCTTTGGCATAGTGATAGAGTAATCATCATGTCAGATTAGACCCTGCATTTCGGCTCTCATATCCTGTTGGCAGTCAGTTTGTCCACATTAAGAGGAATGATTTTTTGCTAAAAAAAAAAAAATGCAAACACTTTGAAGTGGAAGACTTAAGAAAAGTTAGACAACCCAAGAAAACTTGGATGCAACCCATCATAAAGTTGGACTTGAATGGAATTAATCCTCAAAGCTGCCAAGCTTGGAAACTGAGATTATAGGCTGTCAGAAAATGCTATATCCCTGACCAAGAGAAATAGGATGTAAAAAATTGATGTTTATATCTTAATATCCATATGATATATGCAAGAATAGCATGGTATTCAATATATATGCAATGCATTATGAGTTCACATAAAGTGTAAACGTTTGTCAGGAAAACTTGCACCAGAGTCAATTAACAAGTATAGAAGATGTTATGGGAGAGTAAAATCGGCATGGAGTAAGTTTCACAAACTGTTGTCTGTCCTGACGTTGCAAGCTACCAAACAGGACGGAGGCGTATGTAACAGCTGTGTAAAGAGCGAGATGCTGTACGAGGGGCGTGCAATAAGTAATGCCCCTGACCCACTTCCAGTTCTGATCTAGCTGAAATTTTGCATGTGCAATGATTTATATCTCTACGGGTTATGTGGCAAATTACAGCTCTGAACTCATTATGGTTTCTGTTTTACAGCTGTTTGAACCGAGTCAGGTGTGAAATGGAGCCTGTTGAATGTCGAGCAGTGATCCAGTTTTTGTATTTGAAAGGACGCACATCACAGGAGACTTTTGATGAAATGAAAGAAACATGGTGATATTGCCCCGTCATATGACCTTGTAAAACGCTGGCATCATGAATTCAAACATGGCCAGAAGTCTGTGGAAACAGCTCCCAGACTTGGTCGCCTCCCACCCCTTCTGCCATTGATGAGGCATCTGTCTGTCAAGTTGAGGCTGCCATTTTGGAAGATCGGCGCATTATTATTTGCCAAATAACCCAAGATGTCAAGATTAGTACAAGGTCTGTGAAAAGTATCATTCATGCATATGCATAAGGTGTCTGCCAGATAGATTCTCCGGTTGCTCACACCATTCCAGAAGCGAGAACGCGTTGAGTGCTCAAGGATGAATTTGGAGATGTGCCAAGAAGATGAGTCAAAGTTTTTCAAAAGACTGATTACACAGGATGAAACCTGGGTCCATCACTATGATCCAGAGAACAAAGCCCAATCAATGCAGTGGAAGCACTTGGACTAACCACCTCCAAAGAAGGCAAAGGTTCAAACCTCCGCTGGTAAGGTCATGCTCACAGTCTTCTGGGACCAGGACAGAGTAGTGATGACAGATTTCCTGGCAAAGGGTACCACAATTACAGGAGCCTATTATGCTTTACTTTTGAGGAAATTAAGGGAAGCTATCAAAATCAAGAGGCAGGGCAAGATCAGCAAAGGTACCCTCCTCCTGCAGGACAACGCTCCGATCCACAACTTGCATGCCGCCAGATCAGAAGCACGGGCATGTTATGAAATCCTTCCCTATCCTCCCCACTCTCCTGACCTTGCACCCTCTGACTTTCACCTCTTCCCAGCCATGAAGTTGTTTTTGAAAGGAAAGCATTTCCCAGATGATGCAGCCTTGATTTCTGAAGTCCCGTCGTGGTTGGAGGACCAACCTGGGGTGTTCTACAAAAACGGTCTCCAGAGCTGCATCAAACGATGGGAGAAATGCATAACTCTGGGTGGTTCCTATGTAGAGAAAGACTAATAACTGTGCCAAGTTTCGTTGCTCTACTGCTATGGGAAGTGGGTCAGGGACATTACTTATTGCACACCCCTCGTATGGAGGTGAATGCTGGGAAGCCATCTAGTTCTCACTCGCATGTCTTCAACAGAGTGACAAAGCAATGATGTAGTATCTGTTCTGATACGATACTTCATCTTTTCTGTCCTCTGTCAATGAAGGAGAAAACTTCTAGACTTTATTTTTGTCCCAATCCAAAGAACCTCTTTCTTTTTTTTTTTTTTATATAGAGAGCTGGATTTTCCCCCATATTAAAAACGGAACTCGTGTCTAACTTTGCCCTCGTGGGGAGGTAAGTAAATATGAAAAGAGAAATAATCAGATGGCTATATCAATGTCAGATATGAGCCGACTCGGCACGCCAACTCCGACACCTTGTTAGTGAGGCTGAATATAAAAGAGCTTGATGAGCTGCTGCTGATGATCAATCGACTACTGGATACCATCTTCTAGCGTCTAAGGTCTCTGTGCAAATGTTTGTCAGGACAACCTGGCATGAGGGTCTTTCCATCTAAAAGTAAACTCTGACCAAATATTCAAGACTAGCCGCGCGCGCGCGCGTGTGTGTGTGTGTGGGGGGTCTTACTGTCCATACAATACATTTATTTACATTTTAATTCATGTAAATTCCATATACATTATTATAGAGCCAATTCTTTATTGAATATCATATTGTACAGTATTAGGTACTGATTTCAAAAGTGTAAAAAAAAAAAAAAAAAAAAAAATGACTTGGATGCCATCAGCTACAATATTTCGTTTCTACCTGCAGACTTCTGTACCCGTTATTTATCTATCCATCCAAACAAAGATTTTACTTATTATAAACCATCCTTGGTGTATGATTGCTGTTTCCCGTTAATTTCAATGTTATGTGAGCAGTAGTTTAAAGAGTTTATTGTTTAAACATTTATACATACATACATGTACTATTTTATTTATGTAGAATATAACATGATATTTAAAGCCCAAATAAGATCACAACATGGCTATCCCACACTGGCCCATACAAGGAATGATGCACCTTCTAGTGATGTTACCGAGGTAAAATCACTACACAGACATGACAGAAAAGAATAGACATCCATAAAAACAGTTTATTTTCAAAAAACATAATTTATAGAACAAAATCAAAAATGAATGGTCACAAATTTAATAAGTAATACTTGGTTGTCATTCCCTTTGTGTTTTTTTAATTTTAGGACCCTTCTAGCCGTGGCATTGATTCAGTTGATGAATATCATCTTCAGGAATTTCTTGCCATGTTTGATGCAATAATGCAAAAAGTTCAACCTTAGAAGATGGTTTCATTTTCTTTTTGCAAAGTTTCCGATGTAATATGCCCCCAAAGGTTTTCAATTGGGTTCATATCCAGGTACTGACTTTGCCATAGAAGTTTATTAATCCCATTTTGACTCAACCAATGTTACCACTTGAGAATATTTGTAGGAGTTCTTCATATAATATTGAAACATATTTAGCAGAATTGATGTTTCCCTTGCACTCCATCAGGTCTGAGTGACCATCACTCTAAATTGCACCCTATACCATAACTGAGGATCCCCCATGTTTTAGCGTTGGCTGCAGTCTTTTTAAGTCAAACTCTTGCTGAGGAAGCCTCCATACCATTCCATTGTCTGGAAATCATGCAAATCGTGAAACATCAGAGAAAATGACATTGGTCCAAAAGGTCATAAGTCTCTCCATTTCACGAGCCCAATATTTTCTGCACTTGATATTGGCAGTACAAAAGAGGTTTCTTTCTCGCAGCTCTACCATAGTATTCCAGCTTGTGAAGATATTTGATAGCTGTTTTGGACTGACACTAGTTTGTGTTGCAATGTCAGGTTTTGCACCAAGTTACCTTTTCAACATTTTTTTTCACAAGACCCAAGGTTTTTTCAGAGAGCCTGGGGGTGACCTGGATGAGGTTTTGTGCACTTTTTGTCTGTTTTTGAATTGTACGATTACTCTGTTAGCAGTAGAAAGGGGTAGTGAAAGATTTCTTGCTATTTTGCGTTGATTACAACCATGTTAACTCGCGGTTCGTCCTTACAGAAATTCTGATGTGTGATACTCCTTTGGATTATGGCATGCTTCAATATTGTTAGATGCAATTTTAATGAGATACTCATTTCAGATAGTCATTTCAACACTATTCTTATATATAAATATAAATAAGCATCTTGGGAAAAATATTTATCTTGGTATCTGTTTTTTTCTGTCATGTCTGTGTAAGCTCCACCAGACCAGATGAATTCTTGTTATGGAATCCTGCAAGACAGAGACGAACAGAAAAATCGACTTATAACGTAGACAACTAGTTTGGAATTGGAAAGAAGAAAATTCATGTTAATTTTTTTTTTTTTTTTTTTAATTAAAAATTTTGGAGTTAAAAGAGAATCTTGATTAGACATACGGAGAATATCTACGTATCTCGTATAGAAATTAAATGTTAGAAAGCGTTTCTTTGATTTCTGAGCACCTACTTACTGAATTAAAATGAAAAAAAAAATGAGAAAATGTATGAACTTTAAGGTGAAAAGTTGGAGGAAAGTAGGACAATTTGAGAAAACTTGGATCTCAGACATTAGAATTTGAATGGAATCGATCCTCAATGTTGCCAAACATAGACTGAAATTGCAGGCTGACACGAAACATTAGACCCTTTACCTAAGGAAATAAGAAAATTAATGATGATTCTTTGATTAAACTATGAAAATAAAGGATGCCTTTTTTAAAAGGCGGCAAACTTTAAATTAAAATAAATCGCAGAAAACCATTTTCATTATACAAGAGTGTTGTTTATTCCAAAGATTAAGTTTTGGCATTTATAATTTAATACAATCTTGGCCATATGGCACCATCATATATGGCATAATCTACCAATTTTCACAAACTCTATGTATTAAATCGGGCTGTATTTTGGTAATAATGTATCAAATATTATCTTCCAAGTGGTCTATTGTGCCTGGTTTATCAGTGTAGACATGGAATTTTACATACCCCTAAAGAAAATGGAGTTAAATCGCTAGAACGAAGTAGCTAGTTGACAGGTCCATTTTAAGAAATTGTTCATTCATCAAATGTTTCAAAATGAATTTGCACAACTTACAAATACTGCTCGGGTGTTAGTCTCTTCATGATGAATTGCCAAACCAAGCTGAATCTAAAATAACCGATGGTTGCCAAATCTATAATTAAAGAAAGTAGTTGTCAATTAAAAGTTCACTGCCTCAAAAAAACAAAAACAAACAAAAAAAAAAAACACACACACACACACACACACACACACACTGGTTACACATTGGTCAAGCAGTTGTGATCTCTGGTTCATTTGTTGTGAGCAACAAAAAAAAAAAAAAAAAAATCAGTAAATCTCTTGAAACCCTAAAAAAAATTATTTTCATATCCAATCTTCGTCTTGTTTTTTAAGTGTAGTTTTTGACTTTGATCATATCTTTGGTTCATTCTTTCTTTCAAACTGAAACAAGTCTATTATCTGGCACTTGATCAACAATAACTCTCCATGGACTTCATTGATTCAGGTAAAATATGGATGAGAAATAATAGTCTGTAGAAAAATAACAAAAGAAATCTATTAATGCTGCATCAAAGGAGAAAGCGTATATATGAACCGTCGGGCTTATTTGTAGCCTTCTCTGTCTGCTCTGAAAGTAGGTTAGATTTGCTTGGCCACATTTTTTTTCCTTATTTTTTTTTTTTTAATTTTTAACCTCCTATATCAGTTATCTTGGAAAAATATACATCGCTTCCAATAAAAAAAATTTCAGTTGCACAGTTGTCATAGAGATGGCTATAGTTCCTTTATAACCATCTGGGCTTGTGCATTTACCAGTGTTTCATCTCTCTGTCTGTTTTACAAGTTCTTCATTTCTAATGTTCTGTTGAACTCGTAGCACTTGTGTCCCTCGACATACATATGCATGCCTGACTAACTCGACAAGCAGCAAAATGCCCATCCTTTCACTGTTCAGCTACCTAGATGCCAAAAAGCCTTCTACTGATCAGATCTTTATGAATAAAGAAAAGTTGTGCATCTAAATTGAATGTTTGTGTTGGGACGATTAATCGGAATCAGAAAAATGAGAACATTTTGAGGTATCGGAATCTGCAGTGTGTGTGTGTGTGTGTGTGCGTGTGCCTGTTTTCTGATTCCAGAAACGATTCTTTTAATTGTTTTTGTTTGAAAACCGTATTCTGCATTTATTGATTCTAAGGACGCATATTTTGATTGATTTTAAACTAGTAAAACTAAATCTAGAGATCACCTCCTCTTCCAATATTTTTTTTTTCTTTTTTTTAATTGTGTGAAAACATTTTTTTTCTTTTTTTTAATTGCGTGAAAACATTTTTTTTTCTTTTTTTAATTGCGTGAAAACATTTTTTTTTCTTTTTTTAATTGTGTGAAAACATTTTTTTTTCTTTCTTTTTTTAATTGTGTGAAAACATTTTTTTTTCTTTTTTTAATTGCGTGAAAACATTTTTTTTCTTTTTTTAATTGCGTGAAAACATTTTTTTTTCTTTTTTTAATTGCGTGAAAACATTTTTTTTTCTTTTTTTTAATTGCGTGAAAACATTTTTTTTTTCTTTTTTTTAATTGCGTGAAAACATTTTTTTTTCTTTTTTTTAATTGCGTGAAAACATTTTTTTTTCTTTTTTTAATTGCGTGAAAACATTTTTTTTTTCTTTTTTTTAATTGCGTGAAAACATTTTTTTTTTCTTTTTTTTAATTGCGTGAAAACATTTTTTTTTTCTTTTTTTTAATTGCGTGAAAACATTTTTTTTTTTTTTTAATTGCGTGAAAACATTTTTTTTCTTTTTTTAATTGCGTGAAAACATTTTTTTTTCTTTTTTTAATTGCGTGAAAACATTTTTTTTCTTTTTTTAATTGTGTGAAAACATTTTTTTTTCTTTCTTTTTTTAATTGTGTGAAAACATTTTTTTTTATTTTTTTAATTGCGTGAAAACATTTTTTTTTTTCTTTTTTTAATTGCGTGAAAACATTTTTTTTTCTTTTTTTAATTGCGTGAAAACATTTTTTTTTCTTTTTTTTTAATTGCGTGAAAACATTTTTTTTTCTTTTTTTTAATTGCGTGAAAACATTTTTTTCTTTTTTTAATTGCGTGAAAACATTTTTTTTTCTTTTTTTTAATTGCGTGAAAACATTTTTTTTTCTTTTTTTTAATTGCGTGAAAACATTTTTTTTCTTTTTTTAATTGCGTGAAAACATTTTTTTTTCTTTTTTTAATTGTGTGAAAACATTTTTTTTTCTTTCTTTTTTTAATTGTGTGAAAACATTTTTTTTTCTTTCTTTTTTTAATTGCGTGAAAACATTTTTTTTTTCTTTCTTTTTTTAATTGCGTGAAAACATTTTTTTTCTTTTTTTAATTGCGTGAAAACATTTTTTTTTCTTTTTTTTAATTGCGTGAAAACATTTTTTTTTCTTTTTTTTAATTGCGTGAAAACATTTTTTTTTCTTTTTTTAATTGCGTGAAAACATTTTTTTTTCTTTTTTTAATTGTGTGAAAACATTTTTTTTTCTTTCTTTTTTTAATTGTGTGAAAACATTTTTTTTTCTTTCTTTTTTTAATTGCGTGAAAACATTTTTTTTTTCTTTCTTTTTTTAATTGCGTGAAAACATTTTTTTTCTTTTTTTAATTGCGTGAAAACATTTTTTTTTCTTTTTTTTAATTGCGTGAAAACATTTTTTTTTCTTTCTTTTTTTAATTGCGTGAAAACATTTTTTTTTTCTTTTTTTAATTGCGTGAAAACATTTTTTTTTCTTTTTTTTAATTGCGTGAAAACATTTTTTTTTCTTTTTTTTAATTGCGTGAAAACATTTTTTTTTTCTTTTTTTAATTGCGTGAAAACATTTTTTTTTCTTTTTTTAATAGTGTGAAAACATTTTTTTTTTCTTTTTTTAATTGCGTGAAAACATTTTTTTTTTCACTCAGGCTGCCAGACTTTGGAATTCCCTCCCTGTTCTTGCTTTCCCGACTGTACTAAGTCACTGAAGTTTAAATGTGATGTGAGCAGACATCTTGCTGTTGAACTCCCGGCATTCCCCTGTTTGGCATGATTCCAAATAGTAGTCTCTTAACGTTCCAAGTGACAATATGCCTTGTTTGAGGTGTCAAAGTAAAAAAAAAAATAAATAAACAAAAACAAAAAAAAAACTTTGCAACAAAAGGACTAACAAATCTGAATAAATTTGGTCCATTTGGTCATTTCAAAAACATTGATTTCACTTGGACATTAATTGTATTGTACTATCCCATGTTTCAAGGTGTTTAATGTAGTTTAAAATTTAATCATGTTACTAATGGCTTGCTTAGTACGTATACTTTTATGTTGATGCAAATCGTATGCAAATGGCAGTAATATAAACATTTATTTATCGAATCATCCAGTTTTATCAAGCTTAATGAATATACAAATCGTTTGTTTTTCGTTTTTCTTTGACTTTTTTTTTTTCATTAATAGATTGATATTTTTCAATTATTCATTAACTGATCAGATCTCTATGAATAAATTGAATGTTTGTGTTGGGACGATTAATCAGAATCAGAAATATGAGAACATTCTGGGGTATCGGATCTGCAACGTGTGTGTGTGCCTGTTTTCTGATTCCAGAAACGATTCTTTTGTTTTGGTTTGTTTGATTTTTTTTTTTTTTTTTTTTTTATTGTTTTACTTGTGTGAAAACATCTACACCTATTCCACGGGTTTTTATTGTAATCCGAAAACTAAAAAAAAAAAAAAAAACAATAAAAACCAAACTAGTTAAATATTTAGAGGTGTTAAAAGAATTGGAATCAAAAATTTAAAACAGAATTGATAATTGTATCGAGGGAAAAATACTGGAATAATCCCATCAATAATATACATTATATATATATATATATATATATATATATATATTGTATATTTAGGCATCATATTTTCATTAAGACATGTGGTATTGAATAGCACAGAGTGTTCTTGTTTATCTTTTTCTATAGTTTTTCCATTCGACGAATGGTATTTTTGACATTACAGTCGAACCGGTGTATGAATGTTCCGAAATCTATTTCATTATTATATGTTGTTCTTGCTAGTACTTTCGACATTTCATCTGTCGTCTTCAGGCAGTTTTTGATTTAGAATATTGTTGTTGTACGCTTCGTTTTATTTATAGGTGGATTCGGGTGAAGAAGCGAGTCATGTGTAAAAAGGTGCGCTTTTGTGTACGTTTTTAATTATATTAAAATAAATGGATGAGTGTTATTTAAATTGTAATTTACTCTGTGCTATTCAATACCACAGGTCTCAATGAAAATATGCTGCCTAAATACACAATATTTAAATTGCACGACGCAGCTGCACAAAATGAATCCTATACCCGAAACTTCAGAGTTAACCTCGTTAAACGGCAAATCACCATCGCCCAAGAGGTTATCGAACACCACACTTCTGAAGTACAAGAATTAAACAAAAACTAAAACTCAGTGTCACTACCGACCAATATAAAGACATCCAACAACGTCTGTTCGAAATCTCCAATAACTTCAGAATAACCCACAGAATATCCATCCAAAAAAAACTTAACTCTGTATAAAGGCATTATTTTACTCCCCCCCCCCTCAAAAAAAAAAAACTACATCAATCTCTCAAATCATGAACTCACGGAACACTAAATTGAACTCCTTAATTTAGGGCCCAACTGTCACATTTTCAACACATACAACCACCAAATCAAAAAAGCCGAAATAGAACTATTATACGAAAATATCATTACATTAAAAGACGAACAACAAATTACTACGCACCCAGAAATAAAGGATATACTCAAAACTGAATCTATTAAAAACCGGTTCGACAAAAAAAAAAAGAAAAAATACAATCATAACCAATAATCTAAAAAAAGCAGCTAACGAACTTAAAACCCATCCTAATATTATAGTTAGAAAAAGTGACAGAGCAAACATATATGTAGTATTGAACAAATCCGATTATTTTAAAAAATTACAAAATATTCTAGACGACCACACCAAATAAAAAAAAATAAAACGAAACCCTATAAATCAATTAAAAACACATGTTAATAAACTCATAACTGCAAACAATGCAATAATAGACAACCAAAAACTCCCCAAAATAATCGGTGACTACACACCCGAATACATGTACGGCAATGTAAAAACCCACAAACCCAACTCTCCCCTCCACCCGATTATCTCACAAGTCACAACCCCTTTCTACAAATTAACAAAAGTAATTAACGATCTTATAATTCCTTATCTACGTAGTGAATCCAGCGTCAAATTAATACAAATTCTCCACAAAAGTTAATAACAAAATCACTGCTTCATTAGACGTAGAAAGTCTTTTTACTAATGTCCCCGTGCATGAAACTATCGACATAATAATCAACAATTATATACAACAATCCATCTCCCCCCCCCCGCTGAAAATCCACCCCACAATCCTTAAAAAACTACTGCTAATTTATACATCAGAAGTCCCATTTCACGACTATAAAAACATGTACACACAGATCGACGGTATATCAATGGGTTCCGTACTTGGACTCACATTTAGCAACTTCTACATATCTAATCTCGAAGACAAAACATTCAATAATATAAAAAAATAAAACGTCTATTTACGTGAGCTATGTAGATGATATCTTCATTCTTGCAGATAATATTAACGAAATCGAAAAACTTAAAAATCATTTTCAAAAAAACTCCGCATTAACCTTTACCTACGAACTAAACAAAAATAATAGCATTCCATTTCTCGACGTTAGCATAGACTCTAGTAAAGATCAATTCGTTACCTATCCGTATAGAAAGCCTTCAGTAACCGGTTCTTGTGTATTAAACTATAAAAGCAGATGTCCATTCCGATATAAAATAGCTATTATAAACAATCTAATTAATCGAGCCAGAATGGTTTCATCAAATAGAAAAATATTTCTTGGTGAATTGAAGAACATTAAACAAGTTTTAATAAATAACCAATTCCCTAATTTCACAGTTGATGAACAAATCAAACGAACAATTAGAAATATGGACCAAATTAAGAATAGCCAACATGACAACTCCAACCCCATAAACTTATTTTACCGTAATCAATTACACCATAATTATAAATTAGATGAAAGGGTCTTAAAGGACATTATCCACAGATATATATCCCCAATTAGTAATCATAAAATAAAATTTATAATATACTATAAGAAAGTAATTACCGCTAACCTGATAATTAAAAACAACCATCAAAACGGTCGAAAAAAAACAAAACAATGTAGTTGATCAATTTCAATGCCCCTTGGGAGATTGCGTCTCCAACAATACAAATAGCTATATCGGTCATACGACTAACACATTGTCCAGAAGATTAACCCTTCATCTTTCTGATACCAGTTCCATAAGCCAGCACCTGAGACAACATGGCTGCCCCTATTCACAATATAGAAAAATTTTAGTCAACAACACAAGAGTCACGCTCACAGACCACAACGTAAAAAGATAAAAAATATTAGAGGCTTTGTGTATACGAACGAAGCAACCCACAATTAATATCAATTTTTATAATAGCAATAACATCCTAAAATGTATATATGTACAATAGGCGGGAAGGCATTAAAAAAAAAAAAAAAAAAAAAAAAAAAAACTATAAATTATAATAAATAGCATCCGTACATTTATTTTAGTATCAATTTTAAAAACGTAAAAACAACGCACCCTTTTACACACGAATCGCATCATTTTTAAAACGTAAAAGGACGCACTCTTTTACACACGAATCGCATCATTATTTTAATTCACATAAAAACCTGTAAATTACAATTTAAATAACACTCATCCATTTATTTTAATATCATTAAAAACGTACACAAAACGCACCTTTTTACACACGACTCGCTTCTTCACCCGAATCCACCTATAGATAAAACGAACCGTACAACAACAATATTCTAAATCAAAAACTGCCTGAAGACGACAGATGAAATGTCGAAAGTACTAGCAAGAACAACATATAATAATGAAATAGATTTCGGAACATTCATACACCGGTTCGACTGTAATGTCAAAAATACCATTCGTCGAATGGAAAAACTACAGAAAAAGATAATCAAACAAGAACACTCTGTGCTATTCAATACCACATGTCTCGATGAAAATATATATATTTCAAGTTAAAAGTATTCAGGAGATAAAATCCATGAATTAAAAAAACGAGGTTATTAAGAATGCTCAATAAAAAGAGCAGAGTATAATATTTTTATTTATATAGACAAATATTACATAGTTGTTACACTGAACATGCTTATGTTTCGGAATGATAGGTTTATTAAAAACCAAAGGCTCTTCATCGTCTATGATAAATAGCGGATAAACTTTGTTTCTGTTGCCTGACAAACAGCCTTTGGTTTTTAATAAAGCAATTGTTCCGGAACATTAGCATGTTTAGTGTAGCAACTATGTAATATTTGTCTATACATGTATTAACTATAAAACTCTGTGGACCGTTCAAGCGTCCTTGCTTACTTGAACCATGTAATAAATAATTTTACCTAGAATTCTTCCGAAATTTTGGTTTCGATTCTAGCTGATGGCACTCTAGTCATATTTTGTTTTTACTTTTGAAAGCTCTACTATATGTTTTCTTGGAAAAACATTTCTGCCTCAATAGAAAAAATGTTCAACAAAATGCTTAACCAGAAAATTATTTTAACAAAAAATATTGATTAATACTAAACGTTAAAAAGGAAAACACTAAAATTAAAATAAAAACTATTTGATTTCCACGCAATCAGATGTGCCTTATGCACTAATAAAAATGTAATTGGCATCTTGTTGCACTTTTTATCAAATTACTTACTTTTACAATTCACATTGGTTACATTTTTTGTAACGGTTCTTTACTAAAAGATAGTACCAAGATTTTCTGAATATAGACCCCCCCCCCCCAATCCGCTGGTGTTATATTCAGAAAACTCCGGTAAGTAGTGCATTTAATGCATTTTTATTATTTTTCAGTGAAGGTGGGATTTTGAATTGAGGTTAGCTACCTTAGGGATTTGATTTTTTTTTTTCAAGTTGCTAGGGCTTCATCCCGCTTCCCAATCTCCCTTGATTAATGCTTGTTGTGTTGATTAATCGGACTATTATTCTCATCTTGGGTGTTATTAGCACAATGTTCCGGTCGCTGCAACCTGCGACCTTCTTTGGGTGTTGAGAACACGCTTCTTTTCCTACTATTACTACTTAGTAGGAAAAGAAGTATGTTCTCAACATCCGAAGAAGGTCGCAGATTGCAGCAACCAGAACCTTGTGCTGAGATGAGAATAATAGTCCGATTAATTAACATAACGCAAGCATTCACATCTCATTTCAAAAATTCATAATTGCATTCCTTGATTAATCACTAAATATTTATGTTGTAGAAATAAATTTTATTTTTGCCATCTTAGCTGTGATGTTATATGTATTTAATTATGCTGCACAAATAATTTCATTTTTGCTATATTAACTGTGATATTATATTTCCATGAAATGTTTAAAGTATACTTATGACATTCTTTTATATTTTATTATATATGTATGATTTTATTTGAAGTTTATTGTATTTATTTCTCTTTTATTATTTTGTATTTAATTAAATTATTATATTTATTTATTGTATTTATTAATTTACATTCGGCATAATTAATGTATAATATTTGATTTTAATTAAATAAAACATTTTTCTTATTAATATTATAATAAAATAACCTTTTATTTTTATAATGACGTAATTTATTGATGATTCCCTGATTTTGGACTTTGTCATTTTTTCTTTTGCAAATTAAAATTAATCTAGTAATGTTTTTTTTATAATGAAAAAAATTATTGATTTATTTTTTTTATTTTTTTATTTTTTTACATTTTTTGATAAAAGTATTTTTTTTTTTAAATAATTTAAAATCAATTCGCTAAATAATTGTGCATTTTTCCTCTGCTGCTTTATATTCAATTCATTTCTTTTGCCAACAAATTAAAATCAATATAATCGTTTTTTATAATGAGAAAATTTATAAATATTTTCAATCTTAAGTGCAACAAAATGCCAATTACATTTTTACTAGTGCATAAAGCACATCTGATTGAGTTGAAATAAAATAGTTCTTATTTAAATTCTAGTGTGTTCCTCTTTTACGTTTAATATTAATCAATATTTTTTGTTAAAATAATTTTCTGGTTAAGCATTCTGTTGAACATTTTTCTGTTGAGGCAGAAATATTTTTCCAAGAAAATAGCTAATGTTTAAAATTATATTTATCAATAACATTAACAACAACAAAAATAACATATTAATTAATTAATAAAACATGCTAAGAATCACATAAAAGTATTACATAATGTAATATTTAAAAAAATATGAATTTTGAATGATTCATATCAATGCCATTGTTCAGCTGCAGTGATGAAGTTACACCCCTATACCACAGAGATGATAATCGGATTTTAAGAGTGAAGGCCACCACTAATTTTTTGCTATTTTGATTGGATATATGGCCTGTTTTTGTCAATTTTTTTTCTTTTATATTTTTCCAAAAAAATATCAATGTTGGCCACTTTGGAAGGAAACTTGACATTATGGGAAATGTTAGTGTCATTGACAATATTTCACTTGTCATTATTTCTAGGAACGTAAGTATAATACCCCAAATCGGCTTTATTCAAAGTGAACATAATAGCTGCTTTAAATTTTAAATTTGTGCCAAAAATATTTTTTTTGTTTTTGTATTGACATTAATAATTTTGGCATTAATTCACCAAGGAGTGTATTTTTCAAATAAAATCAAATTTGATTTTCTAAACCTGAGAATATTTATTATAACTGATAACCTATAGTGAATTGAATCCGAATAATCAAATTAATGTTGGGACGATTAATCGTAACCGGAGAAACCGGAACTTTTTAGGGTATCGGAACTGGGAGGAAAAAATTATGCTTATTTTCCGATGCCAAAAACGATTCCTTTAATTGGCTTTTTATTTGATTTCGTTTAAAGCAAAATCTTTTACTGCTGATAGCAATGATAAAATAATGAATATCTATTTTTTTATATATATATATATATATATATATATATGCATTTATATGCATTTTTTCTTATATATAACTTCTATTTTAATTTTTCTTTTTACTTTTTAGGTAAGTAGCAGTTTATTTGTCAAAGAAAAATGGTGAGAATATTTTATTCTTTTACCTTTATTAATTTTAACTGTAAGTATTCTTGGCAATCTCTAACAATTGATCTCCCAAAATTAAGATACCAGTAAATACGAAACGGAAGTCACCAAGCATGAAACTCTATGAAAAGATTGTGATAAAACTTGTGGAAGAAATTCCATCTAAGAATTGTATATATATATATATACACACACACACACACACACACACACACACACACTAGCGGGGGTACCTGACTTTGCCTAGGTAGGTGTGTTTGTGGGGGGTGGGTAAAAAAATTAAAAAAAAAAAAAGTTTTGGTAAGTAGGTAGGATCGAACCCGGAATGTTGAGGCGAAGGTGGAAAAGAAAGTGTGAAAAAAAAACTTGACAACTTACTCTCTCTTCATGGGTGAGTGGTAACTAAACAGTTTAATTTTAACGATTAAAAAGTTAAATTGACAGGTGCGCGATTTTAATGATCACGCAATAGAAGTTCTGCAGTGAACTTTTACTGCGAGACAGTTTTTCTGGTTTTGTTTCCCAACTTTTTGTTTCGCCAAAATGTTGGGGGGGGGGGCAGCTCCCCATAAAGAGGCGAGTGTCCATATGAATAGCAATTGTCTGATATAAGGAGTTTCCCCCACATTGATCAAAAGCCCATTGCTTTCTCAACGTTCCCAGCCTTCGTGCTGGGAATCACACTTTTGCTTCAGATCAGTTTCGCTTTTATATGAAAAAGCCGAATCAACACAAATCGTGTAAAATTCGATGTAAATAAATCTAGATGTGACGCGCGTTCGCAAATCGTAGATATTATTATCTAGGGGGTATATAAACACTTCTAAGCGATAGTACCCCCCCTCCCCCGGAAACCCAGGCGAAAAAAAACCTTCCTTGGACATACAAAACCTCTCGTGCGAGTTATATATATATATATATATATATATATATATATATATATATATATATATATTAAAGAAAACTTTATTCATAGAAATGTAAATAATTTCTTTTTCATTGTTTCATAGCACAAGAAGTGTTAATACTAAAATAATTTTTTGAAATAAAATATTGCTGTATGGTTTCGTATTTCGTTTTATACTTAGTGACTTTTGTTCCATATTTACATCAACTGTATCCATTTCCGCCGTCTTAATTTTTGGAATGCAATTGTTAAAGATTGCTGTATTCTTTTGAATTCACGAAAAAAAAAGAAGAAATTTACATAATAAAATTTGTTGAATTTTTTTCTTTTGCCATGAAATTTTGACGTCATTATTTCTTTCATCATTTGTCTCCATAGCAGCCGATTGCTAAGGATGCCAGAGTTCAAGTGTTTAAACTTTAAGGTGTGCATTAAGAATCTCTGCAAAGATACCACTTGTAAACACAATTTAAACTTATTTCATTGCTGTTTTTATTAATGTGTCACCACTTAGCAAGGCCTAAAAGACCACTCGGGGATAAGGGTAAATGGGTTTCAGTTGGCAATAAACACGTTGAGAGTATTGGAAACAATGAATGAAATCGTCAGAATTTGATTATTACAGTGGATCTGGCTAAACAAGTATTTGTTTATATTCAACTTAAAAATGACTGTTGCAGTGAACTGGGAAGCAGTCCCATGGAAAACTTGAGGAAAATTCATTACAATGGTTGTAGCTTAAGAGTAAAATAATACTAAGTCGTATATGTAGAATCCTTATTCTAATATTGATCAAAATTATGTAATAGATTTTGATTGAGAAAATGTCTAAAATTTAAGGTTCAAGGGGTCTTCAAAAAACAAAAATTTAAATTCAAGGAACCTTGATTTTCCTTTATGTATCAGGTCTATTCTCACTGACATCGATTGCTCAGTGCTCTCCAGTCCCCTTCTCATTCAAACTGTTTCACGAAGATGTTCTTTGCAGTATAGTACCTATAGTAGGTTGCCATTACTTGCTGTAAGGGAAGTGCTAATACAGAGCAGATAGTCTTAGACAATCGGTATTATTTGCCTAACACAACAGAGTTGACCCATTCGAGAAGAAATTATCAGACTTCTCCACTTTGCTTAATTGGTGTCTCATGACTATGAATCAAATTCAATGTAAATCTTAAAATATTTGAATTTTCAAATGGAAAGTTGTTCCTCTACTGTACCCCTTAAAAATCCTTTATAATACTTTAAAGAAACTGAAATTTAGCCAATATTAATCATATCTAATGCATACTGTTAAAATTTCACAAAAATCTAGTGTCTGAATTTTCACAAAGAGCTCACATTTTTTTTTTTTTTCATAAAATTAAATTAAACTAAACATATCTTGCAGTTAGATCTTTATCTACTATCTGTGTTCCAAAATTCACAATGAACGCTAAATTAGCATAACTAACTTAATGTAAACGCATTGTAATTTAATTTTTAGCCTATATTATTGTCAATGAAATACTTTTGTTGATTGTCTTGCATGAACTTGAAGTAAGTATTAAATTAAGATAAAAATATATCACAACTTTTCTAAGGCAATTATCTCTGGAAATGGTCTGTTTAAAGGAAAAGAGCCTTAATTAATCTTGGTCATGTATTGTCCATGTCTTCCAGTTCCATATTGGGTGCTATCTCGAAGATTAATCAAATTATCCCCAGCACCCACTTTTGGGGTTGGGGATAATCAGCCAAACAGGTCAAGTTCCTAGATCATAGTGTGTTTGTTTCTTTTAATGGGTGCTAATATTTTGCTTCGTTTCTCTCTTATGAAAATGGCATGCAGACGGGTAAATGGTATGGAATTTATGTGTCCAGTTGCCTGGAAGGAGTGAGATTGTCTTGAAAATGTTCTGATTGGTCAGACGAAGTTAAAAGTGCTAAATTTTGGCAAATCTGTCAGCTTTTCACACCGTTATTATCCACCATTACTTTTGTTCACCTTTTTTCTTCCGCTACACCGTTGTTACAATCTGCATGCCCGTTTTTAGATAATTTTGGTTGCTGAGGTCAGTGCTACTCTGTTGGCATAACACATTTATAGCTTTGGCCATTTTAAAGTTTGAAATTGTTTTTACTTAAAAAGTATGTTATATATAAAAAAAATCAATGTTTGTTATAAAAAACGGTATGTTAACAGAGCATTCAAGTAAGTTTCACAGAATCCATAGACAACATTAAGAAAAATGTCCTCCAGTTTTATGTTTGGTCACTAAGGGCAATTATCTGTTAGGTCTATAAGGTAACTGAACTCTCTTAGAATTATTAAAGAATTTGCTGCATAATTCTTGTTTTTACAAATAGTTATGCACATGACACAGAACTTGATGTTTTTGGTTATTTTTATTGTTTTTGCTTTTATTTCAATAAATATAGAATTTTCGCTTTGAAGATGCCTGTTTATTCAAATGGAACCGGTTATGCTCTCTTTTTTGATGATATTTTCCTGTTTAATTTGTCTTTCTTTTATCTTTTCCCATGCAAACACACACACACATATTGTACTGAATCCAAACATGGAGATATGTATGTGTGTGTGTGTCTTCTCATGCGCACTGGATTCTAAAGAGTTTTTAATTCAAAAAAGGTTCAAACAAATTATATAAACAGTAAGGTCTTTACATTTTATGACTTTTAAGAATTTCTATTCCTTCCAATTTTTATCCTTTTTAAACCAAGGAAGAAAAAAAATCTCTTTTTTCCGAGGAACATAAACTTTGTACATATAATTTACAATACTCTACACGAGAAAGCATCAAACACCATGTACAAGAGTAGACCGAAATTTTGAGCACATTTTTAAAAAAAAATTGTATACTCCTCTACCTGTTTACAAATATTGAGTTTGTATCTGCTAACCATTTTTAGGTTGATGAGATTTAAACAATTATTAAATTATACAAACTTATTCTCAAAATTGAAATATCGATTTCTTTTTTCTTAAAAAAAAAAACAAAAAAAAAAAACTTTCTAATGGAGGCTGAACTACACGAAAATGAAACATTTCTCAACCTTTAATTTTAGTTTATAAGCTATTTTTTAGTTTTTGATATCGCAATAAAATATGTTCCAATGTTTTTTTTGTTTTTTTTTGTAATAATAATGTGAAGTAAATAGGGAACCTGAATTTTACATTTTTTTAATGTATCCCTTAGGTAGCATGATGCATTACGTCACTTATTAAAAATGCACAAATTTATATAGATTTAAGATTTGAACAAATTTTGACCAATAGTTTGAACTGATCTCTTGCATTTATTAAAACTTCAAAGTATCACTTAGTTTGAACGCACCCATGGACAGGAATTTCAATCACTACGTGTGTTTTATTTTATATATAGAATGTTGTTTTCATTATAAGACTTTGTAATTAGATTCACTTGTCCTTTACAATATTTTGGGTGTGATTATTGATTTTTTTTTCGCTTCTCGTCAGACAAACTATTTTTATGCCTTTTTACCACAATTACATTTATTTTAATTTAAATTTGTCATTGATTTTTTTAATATAAAATATGTATACATTTGTGTGTGTATTACAGAAGATCAGAACATCGGTACCGTCAGTTTCAAATTCAAACAGAGTGAACCTTATTTGGGTCTGATATTCATTGCACAGATGTTCTGAATTTCTATAATGTGTATGTGAATAAATATTATGCCTAACTTTTTTACTTTTCTTAAACACTCTGCTGGTGTTCGTTTCCACTAACTTTGCATATATATATATATATATAATGAGGAGGATGCAGTTTGATTGATTATGCATAGTGTGAAAGAAGTTCTTTGAAGACTGTCAATGCCGTTTTGTGTGGGAACACCATGGACTTGAGTCAGTGAAATAAAAGAATGACAATCTTGAATGAATCTTAATTTTCAATTATAATATGTTTATTTACCAACATAATGTCTCGCATAAGATGGTAGATGTTGCGAATTTCTCAAATTTTTGTAGATAAATTCTTTTTGTCAGGGACTAAAGAAAAAAGGAAGTGTGTATAACTATTTGAATGGGCTTTTCATGTTTACCTCCAGTATTCATTACTGAGATCTAAAAGTTGATCTTTTGATCTATAACAATCTTAAAGCCTTTTCTATTAAATCCAAAAGTGCCTTTTTCTTGCCCATCTTTTCAAGTAAGCTTATTTTCTATATAAAGATCTGCCCGTGAAACCATGACGGCAAACTTTACTAGAATGACACAGGCCACAATTGGTTGAATCTGCTTTTTTTTTCTGGTGTAGCTTTACTTTAAACTAAAAAAAAAAATGATACTCTGAAATTGGTTTTAAAATGCTTAAATGCTGCAAAAATGACCTAAGAATTACCAGGCATCAACTGAAAAAAGTTGATTTACTTTGATCCAATTAAAAAAATTGATCTTTATCAGTTTAAAAAAATGTATCTAGATTGATCAGTTTTAAAAAAGTGACCTACTTTGATCCCATTTTAAAATGTGACCTACTTTGATCCCATTTTAAAAGGTGACCTACTTTGATCCCATTTTAAAAGGTGACTTACTTTGATCCCATTTTAAAAGGTGACTTACTTTGATCCCATTTTAAAAGGTGACCTACTTTGATCCCATTTTAAAAGGTGACCTACTTTGATCCCATTTTAAAAGGTGACCTACTTTGATCCCATTTTAAAAGGTGACCTACTTTTATCCCATTTTAAAAGGTGACCTACTTTGATCCCATTTTAAAAGGTGACCTACTTTGATCCCATTTTAAAAGGTGATCTACTTTGATCCCAGTTTAAAAGGTGATCTACTTTGATCCCAGTTTAAAAGGTGATCTACTTTGATCCCAGTTTAAAAGGTGATCTACTTTGATCCCAGTTTAAAAGGTGATCTACTTTGATCCCAGTTTAAAAGGTGATCTACTTTGTTCCCAGATTAAAAACAAAAACAAAATTGATCTGCATTGATCCTATTAAAAAAAATGTCTGACTCGAACTTTTGCAAAAATTGCTGAATCCTAATTCTGACACGGAATATAGTATTAAAAAACAAAAACAACCAGAAAACAAAGAAAGCGTAATATAAAATAAAACAAAAACGGTTTTTATGAGAAGAGCTGTACTTAAGATATATTTATTAGCTAAGAACTTTAGAGCCTATAGAAAATCCACTGTTGATTATAACCTAAAAATAGGCAATTACATATGTAATTGCCTATTTTGGTCAGTAAGTCTTGCATTACTTCCTGGCCATTATTTATGCTGTGTTTCCTGGTTTTCAATCCATTTCTATATGGAACACTTTTATGGTGCGTTTTTTTTTTTTTTTTTTTTTTTTTTTAGAAACATTTTTGCAAGGTTTACTGATCTAAAATCAATAGCAATATATTTAGGAGTGTTCACCTCCCCCTCCCGCCGTCAAAAATAATGGGGAAAAATGCTTTGCTAGTGTTTACACTAATAATATTCGTTTAAAATAAGATCTCCATCAGTGAAGTTAAAAAAGAAAGGAAAGAAACAAACTGAAAAATTAAAAAAAGAAAAAAAAACGTATTGGTCTAGAAAAAAAAAGCATGGGAATAGATTGAAGGGTTTCTTGACTTTTTTTATATATATATATATATATATATATATATATATACAGGGTGTCCATAAAGTTCGTATGCACTTAAAAAATATAGATTTACTTCTTTCAAATCCATTTTACAGATTATTTATATTGCAAATACAAATAAAGCTATATTTTTTTTAAAGTGCACACGGACTTTATGGACACCTCGTATATCTATATAAATCCCAAAATATATACATATATCAAAAATAAATAAACGTGTTTTTCTAATAGCTGAATAGTGTAGGACTAGAGCTATAGCGATTTATTTATTTATATATAAACAACCTTGAATGTATAGAATAAACCCTAATTCACCAAAAAACAATTTTTATTTTCCATTCAAAGCATGCAGTTGTTTTGGCCTATCATCAAGGTATTTATAATATTCACGATATAGGATGTAGTTATCTTTTCTTCGTAAGGCCATCTCTCGTTACTCATATAAAAATGACAGCGGTTCATGGGGAAACTGTTGCATTCCTCATTCATTTAGTATTATTATAGAAGTTTTTAACCTTTTCAATAAGGGTAGGGTCAGATTGCAACATCCTCGCACCATGTGCCCTGCATAAGTATATCATATCAATATAAATTTTCCTATCATTTACAGGCAAATACAACCTGCTGATAACCATGATAAAGTTTAGTAATTGTGATTATTCTTGTTTTATTTTCGCAACGTTTCAGCCGATGTAGCCTGTAATCATTTTCAGATGCCGCCTTTCGAACTTGAGAATGCTTGTTAAACTTGGAAACCTATATACAATTAGAACTGAGCCCATTAGGCATGGATTGTTCTGGTTTTGTTTGCTATGACTGAGTAAAGTGTTATGTTATTATTATTACCACCTCTACTAAGCATAATAAATAAGAATAACACCATTAATTAACATTCTTCTTACCTAGTCATGGCTAACTGAACAAGAACAATATTCTTGAATTTCATAAAAGGTTCAGTTCAAAATAGCATATAGGTTTCCAGAGTTTGAAAAGATGCAGTTGGAGGCTATGTTGGACGAAACATGGAAGTAACCAAGATGAGAATTTTATCTTGTATGTTACACAGCTCCTTGCAGGGTCCAATAGAAAGATTACTGAGTTCGACAAGATACACCTAAAGAAGTCAGAGAATAAGATGAGAACAGTAATCTGAATAATACAAATTATCCATCATCATCTAAAAAAATTAAAAAAAAACATATGGTGAAAATACTAACAACTTGTTATTTTCACGTTTCAATCTATGTAACCTTTGACCTTCTTCAGGTGTATCTTGTTAAAATCTGGAATCTTTTTGCGTGGACAATTCTAGTATGAATTTTAGAAACCTTAATTTAAAATTCAGACTAGAATTTGACTACAAGGATACATGGCATAGTGGATAAAGTGTTTGGTAGAATTCAGTTGTAAAAATTGACCTCTTCTGGAGGTTGAAGGTTCAATTCTTACTTTGGGCGACACTCAAAATAAAATTGCGAATTATTTAGAACTTCTATTTAGTCGAAATGAGATGTGAATGCTTGTGTTATGTTGATTCATCGGACTATTATTCTCATCTTGGGTGTTATTAGCACAACGTTTAGGTCACTGCGACCTTCTTCGGGTGTTGAGAACATGCTTCTTTTTCTCTGCTAAGGAATTGAATTCTTGTAATGCAGAGCCAACCTTCTTTCCTTAGTAGAGAAAAAGAAGAATGTTTTCAACACCCGAAGAAGGTCGCAGGTTGCAGTGACCGAAACGTTGTGCTAATAATACCCAAGGTGAGAATAATAGTCCGATTAATAAACATAACACAAGCATATTAGCTTCTATTTTTAAATAAAAAAGTTTTGTTTGTAATTACATGCAGATTCCTGAATTCGACAAGACACACTTTCAGAAGGTCGGAGGTTACATCGATCGGAACCTTGTGAAGCTAACACTTAAAATGAGAACAATAATCTGAAGAATCCAAATAATATGAATAAGCAATCTTAATTTCAAAAATTCAGAAATAGAATAACCGTATGACTGGAAATCTAAAATTCATAAGAACGTTTCTTGGATATAGCATATGACAACACCCCACAAAGCATATGACAACACCTCACAAAGGCTGTGCAGAAGATCTGTGCACATGCATGAAAGAGCACATACGGCATAACTATGCTGACACACCAGTTCTCATTAGATCATCAAAGTTAAGCAACGCTGAGACTGGTCAGTACCAAATTGGTGACTATTTCGTAATACTAGTTTCTGTATGTCGGAGGATGTCTACATCTCACTGCAAGAACTGCAAAAACCTAACATCATAATCTCTGCTGATTGGGATATACATGCGATTGGGGACCGCTTGTGAAGTTAATATTTTCTTAACACTTCCTCATTTAAAGGAAGCTGATTCAAGCCACTTAGGATGAAAGATCACAGGATGCGGTGACATAAATCAGAAATTATGGATGATAAAATCGATTCCTTGCTTTCATTTGCACTAGATGGCGGAAATAATTTAAATTAAGTTGTTGTCAGTACAAGCCAATATGTAAACAGCCGTGACCTTATAGCCAAGGTGTTTTATGAAAGGTTATCAAACTGATGGATTAAATCGTACAAGGAAATAATCTCATCTTACAAAATGTAGAGGGAGTAGTGGTGGTAAGTTGAATAAAGACTGAGACTGATGATCTGAGTGTACAGAGTCCAAAACCAGTCAGTTTCATAACACTATTTGTGGATGTTGGAAACCTGTGCTGCCACGTTGTGGACCATGTACCAACCGACCTCTCTCTATGACTATATCGCAATTTTTTCTGCCAGTCCTCCAACACCAAAGATGATGATGGTGGCCAAGTTGTTCATGACAACTTAGGCATGCAATGTTCAAATCCCATTCGTTCCACAAAAACACTTTCACTTGAGGATGCTGACACCCTTCACATGGTCCCGCTTATAAGTACTCAGTATCTTTCTAGAAAGGTATAAGGGAAATGAATGTCAACAATGATCATCTGATTCAGATGAAATTAATAAATGATGCCCAACAACAATTTCCAACATCGTCTATGAAGGATGAGGCATGCAACTGGGTATCTGAGGAGAGCTCGTCCACGAGGATCTCTTTGTGACTTTCTCTACCTGGTTTACAAAAACTGGCTTGTGGGTAATTTATGGCGACGATCAAAGGCAGGATTATCAGACCCATAACTGGTTGGTCTTTGACTATGAAATCAGGATTGGCTAATTATATTGTACGAACTCACTCAGGATCGGCTGTGATGATCAGATGTATGCACTAACTTTGAGAGGAAGCCAGTTCAACCTAAGCAGGGTGACAGCCATCATAAATGTGAACATGTATTTGTGCAAGTTCACTATATGGGCAGTGAGCATCCATTTGTCATATGCGTCCGAATTTAGTATTTGATTTTGACACTGGCTGTAATATCAATCATGTGGTTTTAGTTATTGATATAACAAAAAGGTTTTTCTTCCAAACAAAGTCTCAAAACGAGCAACAATAATTTTGAGTTTCTCCACTGAACGACACTTGCAAAATAGAAATGCATCTTTTCTAACCAAACAGAAACCGTCCATCAGCTTAAGGCCTAAAGATTCACCTGTCTCTGACACCCACAGACACTCAACTAACCTCTGACCATTCTGCTGCAATACATATATATATATCATTTGGAGTATACCATGAGACCACTTGAAATTTATCAGCTGTTAATATATGGACATGAAAAATAGTATTTTATTATTTGTTAAATCATTTAACCTTTTTAATAACATTTTAAAATATTCTGCAGAATTCTGTGACTGTAAACTTCCTTTGGACCATTTTCCAAATTTAGCAAATATTTTGATGAATGTTAGGTAACTGAAGATATATGCCATAATCATATTGACACACCGGTTCTCATATTACCAAAGTTAAGAAACTTTGAGCCTGGTAAATACCAGAATGGTGACCATTTGAGAATACCAGTTGCTGTATGTAAGAGAACATCGACACCTCCCTGCAAGAACTGCAAAAATCTAACATTGCCATCTCTCTTGACTAGGATATGTGATTGGGGATTGTTTGTGAATTTAATATTCCCTTTTCACATCCTCCTTTGGAGGAAGCTAATTCGACCCGCCTAGGGTGAATGCCATTGGCATACATAACTGAAGATTTATTCAATCATATTCAAACTATCTCCCTTTCTCATATTTCTCAGTACTAGGACTTATACTTGGCTCTTTGGGGGATGCAATCAAAGAGCATCACCAGACCCCTGCATGCCACTAACTGCACGCAATGGAAATTCATTTTTTTTAATACTATTTTATCATTTGTTAAATCATTTAATCTTTTTAATAATGCATTAGAATATTCTGTGGATGTTAGTGATGGGGCGATTCCAATATTTTTCCCAATTTTGATATAAATTACTAATTCTGATACAATTGCCGATTCCCATTTTTTTTAAATTTTTATTTCTAAATAGTTAGGTACAGAGTGTTTTTTCGATTCACTGCTAAAACTCATTCAATATGTGCACATATTTCAGCAGACGTTAAAATGAACGTGTATTCAAAGGGGAGTATATTTAATTCTCTCCCACTGCAAAAACTTTGACATCAGGGTCAGAAAGTGGGATTGAAAAGTCTGTGCCCTCTCTTCGAGGGCACTCTAACTTGCAAAAAGTGCCTCAGCATCCCCTTCGGCGTTCCCCAGTAAGAGTGCCTCAGACGAATTACAATAAACTAACTCCTTCTCAAAGAGAGACAGTAAAACCTGGAAGGGTGGACCTCCTAGAACGAGAATTACACCACAATTAACAGGGACCAAATCATATGAATGGTCTAATCTCTGTTGATTTTTAGGAGCCAAGGATTGATTTTTTGGTGTTCGAGGAGTTATCTATAAGTTTTAGTTGTACTGATAGCTTAAAATCCAAAAATATTTATCATTAATACCAGCTGTAGAAAATAAGTCTTTTGAAACAATTTTTTAAAAAAATCGCTTTTGGAAAATGGGCACAAATTTTTCTGGTACTGATTCTGATAAACAAAAACAGAATTTTCTGATTCTGGATTGCAATTTCGATTGATCACCTCAACACTAGTGAATGTAAGCCTTGGATCAATTATACTTGTGGCACCCCAGAATTAAAACTGATTGAAATTGCAGCTTTTGGCTTGATACCAGTTTCTTCCAGTTTAATTATGAAGAAAATGATACACACACACACACAAATTTTTACAAGTGTGTTTATAATTTAATAAGAAAAAAAAAGATCTTTACTTCAATTCAAAATGTGTCCTTTTGGTTGTTTGTAAGTTTGTGGTGCCTCAGGCATAATCCATCCTAAACTTCTGAATCTAATATTTTTTATGAAAGTTACCTAAATATTCATTCTTACAAAAGATACAAAATCATAAGTATTGATTTATTATTTTTCTTCTGTTAATTCCAGCAGCTTTGCACCTAATCCCTTTTATCGCTTCCCTTTTCAACCACTGATTTCAGTTTTCATGTGCGAATTGCGAGTGTTGTTATGCTTAGCACTTTGGGAATCATCATTATGTACGTCTTCCACATCGTTTATTTCTAACATAACTTCAGGTAACTGAAGTTACGAAACAAGAATAAATTGTGACAAATAATTATTCAAGTGCGAGTGAATCACCTGTGCACACCGCTATAAAAATTACATCGGAACTTGCGCTGTATATCTACGCTATTATGCATACGTGTCAAAGAACAGTCTACGAAATTCGAAAACACATCTAAGATTTTTCTTTTCTGCTAATCTTGTGGGTGCATGGTTAACTTAATAGTGTCATAACTAGGGCTGTGAGAACAGCTTATTCTTTTCGTTGTTTTGACTCTCGAGTATATAGCCAACACGGTTAGACACAGTTAATCAACTGAGAACCACATCACTCTATATAAAAGCATATAAGATATCAACAAATACACACTCGAGAGTCAAAACAATGAAAAGAATATGCTGTTGTCCTAGTCCTAATCATGATCCATTCAGTCTATATATCTATAAAAGTGTCTGTGTGTGTGTCTGTGTACATTTTTCTACGCAATAACTCTGTCAATTTTCAGTCTACAGACTCGAAATTTGATATACAGGGTACTGAGATTTGGGAAAATCTTTGTAATCCGTTTTGCGGCCAGAAATTTGGCTGTTAAGGGGTCAAAGTTCAACGATTTGACCTTTGAGAACTCTACCAAACTCCTCCGTCAATTTTGGGTATAAACACTTGAAATTTAAGATATAGGTTCCTTGGACATGGATCTAACTTAATAACTTGATTTGAGCCCAAAACAATAAATTTTAAGGGGGTCATAATAGGGTCAAAGTTAAAAAAATTTAGCGTTCTTTTTCTTTCTTTTTTTCTTTTTGCTCAACATACACCTCCAAACACCCGGGCAACGCTGAGCTGAAATGCTAGTAAATTATATTTATGCAACATAATCACCTTGACACTCAAGTCCGCAGTATATCAACAAAGTTAAGTGACGTTCAGCCAGGCCAGTATTAAAAATAAGTGATAATTTGGGAATACTATATGCTCTCCGTTTATCTTTGCATTGCTTCCAGTCGTCTTGCACTTATCCTTGCCACTGAAATCAAGCAGTACCAACTCAAGAAAGGTGTGGCTGGGGATTGCATAACCCTTGCTACATAATTGCATCCTCGCGCATCCTTACAGGAGATATCCATAGTCTCTTTTTGTATATGTTCTATTAGGTATCACAAACTAGCTTAGAGTTTAGTGTCCGAAAATGAATAGATATAGTAAGATTCTATTTAGTTAGTTTCAACTTGTGATCACCAATTTATTTTTGCGTTATTTTTTACAGGGATGTTCGTTGTCTCTCAAAACTTAACATAGTCTTCCCTTCTCCGTATTATAAGAGTTGAAATCCAACAAAATGAAATGTGGTCATCTATAGAAAAATATGCTAAGGCGTCTCATGTTTGTATATACGTTATCACCTTTCACATATTAAAAAAAAAAAAAAAAGATTGTCTGAATAAGAAAGAATTTAATGTCACTAAGGTAGAAAAATTTTTACATTTTAAAATGAATTGTTTCAAAATCGCATTATTTCAATCCATAAGATTCTAAATACATTTGAAAAAAAAAAAAAAAAAGCGATATTCGTTTTATCGATTTGAATAATCTTTAGTTGACAATTGTTTTAAAACAGATTAAATTTTTATAGTTTTAAATGGATAACAATTATTTTTATGGAAGAAGAGTGATTTTTTTTTCTTAATACTACTATTATTAGACCAAAGCTGATATAACACGTTTACTCCCTGAAATCACAAAAGATGAATCATAAATTATTTCTCCATTTTGGGATTGAGTTATGTTTAGAAAATAAAAGCTCAAAGATTTTTAAAGTTTTAAGTTTTTTAGGTGAGGGATTATTGTTTATATTACTTGTGTTGATCAGACTATTGTTTTCATTTTGAGTGTTATTTGTGTAACGTTTCAGTTGGATTGTCCTTCAACCGTCTTCAGGCATGTTGGTTGTTTGGGAAAGAAAAGAGTAAGAAATGAGTAACTTTTCTCTTTTCTTTTCTAAACAACAATCAACATGCCTGAAGACGGGTGAAGGACAATCAGATCAAAACGTTGCACAAATAACACTCAAAGATTTTTGTTAATTATTCTAATTAGCTGCAAATTTGCAAATAACTTATCAGATAACTAATGAAATAACTTCTTACCACTTCTTACAAACTTTTTATTCTAATCCTCACCCATTTTATGTAGCTTGACGGCCCCCACGCTTGCCGCATGTCTGAATACCTGTTATGTGAAATTTCAAATGTTTACACCAAAAATTGGCTGAGTAGTTTACTAGAGATCGCAATGGTCAAATCTTTTGAACTTTGACCCCTTGACAGCTCAATTTTTCGACCCAAACCGATTAGAAAGCTTGTCCTATCTATGAATAACTTATGTAAAATTTCAAATGTTTAGACCAAAAATTGGCTGAGTAATTTGGTAGAGACCGCAGAGGTCAATTTTTTTTTAAACTTTGACCCCAATTTTAACCCCTTAACGTTCATTGTTTGGGTCTCAAATCAAATTAAAATGTTTGACCCATGTCCAAGTAACCTACATTTAAAATTTCAAGTGTTTAGACCCAAAATTGGCACAGAAGTTTGGTAGAGCTTTCAAAGGTCAAATCGTTGAACTTTGACCCCTTGACAGCCAAATTTCTGGCCGAAAACCGATTAAAAAAGATTTTCTTAAATCTCAATACCCCTTATGTCAAATTTCGAGTCTGTAGACTGAAAATTGAAAGAATATTTTGGTAGGGAAATGTACACACACAGACAATTTCACTTTTATAGATGTATAGATTTTTCTGATTTAAACAATCCAACACCAAACTCAATGGATGATCCAACGGACATTTATTTATTTTATTTTTTTGAAAGCAGAATAATAGTAAGCGATTCATAATTGGCAAAAGAATGTGCCATAGTTTTGGTTACAGGCAGACAATCAAATTTTTATTCTAATATAATTAACTTCTGCTTCATGACTTTGCCACTTGAATCTGGTCTGCTGAGTGTTATCATGAGATTGCACGCAGCGCTCATGCTTGATTATGCCTAGTTTGCATTCATGACAGAACTACGAGTCGGCGACGTGCTCTAACAACTGCTGTTCATGTTACCTGCGGATTGAATTATAAATCCTACATGTGACACAGGACTTACTTCTTCCTGGAATGCAATCATAAAACAGTGGAAACCATAGAAAGAGAGAAATTACTAGAGATGGAGATGGAAGAAAGTCTTGAATATTAATAACTTATCTCCAAAGAGAGATTCACTTTTACCAGAATGTGGACACGTCAAGTCTTTTAGTTGTGTGTAAAATCAGGTTCTCTCTTGTTGGCTTCCGTTTTGTTTCTGTTTTGAATAACACTAGCATAGCTACCCGGCCTTGCTTGGGTTGCATAAATAATAAAATAGATATCAAGAGTACGTATAGTGTCTTTATTTTAGAACTACTTTCTGTCTCTGTATCTTCTCTTGTGCATGCTATCTCCCCCTCTGCTTATTTTCCATATCTAAGTCTGTATTTAAGACTCGCATTACACATCCATTGTATCAGTTTCATATCATTTCTCTCCATGCAACACACGTCCTCAACCCTCACTGGCTAAGTTTCACTTCCATACATCATCACATTGCATAAACGTGCTTGATATAAGCTTTCCTTGGTCAGCAATGGTAATTCTCTGCTAGTTAGTAATGACAGAATTTCCCTGAATTTACATCAGCCACTTCTAATTTTTGCAACCACACTAGCTCCAATAGTATAACTAAGGTAACAAAACTTCTAAATAATATCTTTGCCATCCAAACATACTTTTTCCACTTTCGAGTTTTAATCCATTTTGATTGTCTTGTGCTTTTTGCATGCAAAATAGTTCTTGTTTCTGAATCTATCAGTAATTCAATTGTAGTTCTTGGGTACCTAATGCTTAAAAGTACCACAAAACAAAAGTGTTGCCTCTGACTCCATTTCCACAAATTAAGCAAGAGGAACATTCCTTTTTCTGGGTGCTTTCCAACACTACGACCATTGACGTTTCTGAATTTTTAAGATGAAGATTGGTTATTCATATTATTTGGATTCATCAGACTACTGTCTTATCTTGAGTGAGATTTTTGCAATGTTTCGGTCAATGTACTTGAAAAAATCAATTGTAAAAAGTGACCTTCTCTTGAAGGTTGAAGGTTCAATCCTCAGTGTGGGCAACCGAAAAATACAATTGCGAATTACTTAGACCCCCTCCCCGCCCTGTGAAGTAAATAAAGGATTCCATTCCAAATTCCAGAGTTCAACAAGATACATCTGAAGAAGGTCGGAGGTTACATCGACCGAAACATTGAAAATCACACTTAAGATGAGAACAGTAGTCCAATGATTCCAAATGATACTACAACCACTAATCATTCACTTTCAGATAACATTCACTCTCAGACCATTCCTTTCCTATAGTAGTCCTCCAAATCTTTAACTGTTGACCTTCCCTTGGAGCACAAGCAAGAATAAAAACGGTAGTATATGGGCAAGGCGAAGGAGATTGTAGGATTCCTTATTCAATCCTGGACAATACCGTGCACTCCTTTTCCAGTTTAGATGGATTGGATTCATTTAAGTTTAGTCAAAGGCTTTTTTCTTTTTTTTTTTTTTCTTTTTTTTTTAACTGTCCCTAATTTGTTTAATTTATCTGCAATTAGGCTGTTTCTCTGCAACTGGAAAACAGCATGTGCCATACTATTTCTTTGAATAGAACAATTATTTCCAATTATTTGGGGTCTTGAATAAAGCCTCTACATATACTTGCTCTATTTTACTGGCGTAATTGTTTATTTTATGTGTAATCTGGTAGGTCAGTTCATTTATCAGAAAAGTGAAATATTTTGAAGAAATTATTCATCTGATCGAACTATATTTCTGGTGTAGAGATTTGTAATATAAGGTAGCAAGATTGGGATTGACAGTGCTCCCCAGTCTAATGACTATGGGTCAAATTCAGTACAAGTTTAAAACGTTTGAATTTTCACGTAGATGCTATTGTGCCTCCTAAAACACCGTTTAGGAAACTGAAATTTGGGGAATATTTATTGATATCTACAGGGTGATCCCAAAAAAAAAACAGGCCCGACTCTAATTAGGCCCCGTTTCTTAGTGTTTTGTCCGCATGAAATGACACTTTGGTCATAACTAGTTTATTATATTCAAAACATCACATCAAAACACTAGGGTCTTTGGCCTTTTTTTTCTCCGTTTTACAGCATATGTTCTAGATGGTTTCCATTTAGCTTTTGTTTTGTTTTTTTGGTGACCCTGTATTATTAAAATTTCATAAAAATCAAATTTTCACAAAGGGTTTCCATCTCTTATATTTTATTTTTTTATTTTTTTATCTCCTTTGCATAAAACTGAATTAAACTAAATATAGCCCATATGACCCACCCATACGCCAAGCAGCTGTATTCAAAATTCATAATGATGTATTAGTTTAGGAGTGAATCATGTACATTCCAATAAAAAAAAAAATACCTAGCTTTATGTAACGATAATGACGTTAGTAACTACATTCTGTTATTCTCCTATTAATTGGTGTCCATGTTTTGATAACAAGAAAAATAAATACATTTTATTACTTTAACCAATAAACAAACTACATGTTATTCCAATGTTAATTAGCGTCCATATTTAAACTTAAGAGAACCAAATAGATTTTATTGCTTTAACCAGTGTGTTAACTAAAAGTTGTTTCTGTGCTAATTGGCAGCCATGTTTAAAAATAAATACATTATTTGTCTGTATTTTAGGCCGTGAAGAGTTTTCGTTATTTGCAGTTTTCAGACAGGTTTCCTCACCTTAATGTTTGTCATTTCTGTGTTTTTTACCCTCTGACATTCAGGTGCCTTGTGTCGAACTAGGGAACCATTATGGAATCTTTAATGAAATCCTTTCTTGAAGCATGAGTGTCCACATTTTCACATTGCATTCTCCAGGCCTTAACATTCTCAGTTCAGGAATGAATAATTTGCATATATGTATCAACTCTATAGTAAGCATCCTCAAGCCTGGTCAGTACTACAATGGGTGACCATTTGGGAATACTATATGCTGTATGTGCTCTCTGCTTATCTCAGCATTGTTTCCAGTCATCCTGCACTTGTCCTTTCTCTTAATATAATCAGGAGAGGAGTGGTTAGATTTTGTGCAACCTTTACTTCACAATTCAGCATGTATCATCTCTCATCCATCTAGGATGATCAGATGGCCCTCATCGTCTTGACGAATGAACATCCATGGTTTGCCACTCTTTATTATAAACAAACGTGACCCTGTTCTATGTTGGCCTCTCTTTTCCACAGATGCAACCTCTGTAAATTCTCTGTTAATGATTATTTCACAGGCTACAAAATGAATCTGTATATTGATAGTTGGATCATTTGTTGCACTGATAGCGAGATTAAAAGGTCAACTCAAAAGACTTGGTAAAAAAAGATTTCTAATATGCTCGGTCATGTCTATGCGATTGCCGTTCCAAGATTAATTTGCATATCACCTTGGAAAACGAATTCTTATTTCTTTTTTAAATTATCTTATGATTGTTTAAACTTTACTATTATCCAGTTTTATTTACGAATATCTTCTATATTGTGAATAAATGCTTAGCATTTTATGTGAAAAATATATATATTTGTTTTTCTTAGGAGGTTGGCCATTGCAGTTGTGATTGTTTCTTAATTGCTTCCCTCTAGTTCTACATATCTCCAAATTCTCTGTATACTAAACTTTACAGTATAGTATACTCTTCACTGTACTGTATGGTATACTCTATATTACACTGTATTTTATATATTACACTATATTGTATGCTATGCTAGAATTTCTTAGCAGGGAGACTTGACGTTCCTCGGGATTGAGTGATGATGAATAAATGTATCACCCTCCCATATTTTGTCATCAAAATCGCTTATTTTCAATCAAATCGATTAATTGCCTGCTCTACTTGAAGACCCACCACAGTGCACTAGGAGGAAGCTTCACATGCCTCCCCACAGTGACTTTGTCCACAATACATTGTAGTTTACATTGCACTGTAGAGAACCTGTTTTTATAAAATTGTTTATATAGTGGTTTGAATTAGTTTAAAATGCAAAAGTCAAGTGTCATGGTTTAATTGTGCTCTAAACAGAAACATTCATTTCGAACGAGCCCCTATCATATCTAAGAACCTACTGCTGACTTATTTTTTATATGCGGGGCCTTTCTGCTTGGGCGGTAATAAAATTTCTTAAATGCACTTGTGATGTTAGGCTGTATAAGGCATTAACTTTAGTCAAATTGCCCTGTTCCTTTTTTTTTTCATCAGATTTATTTGGATTATCGATACGTATTGAAGATCCTGTGGTAAAAACCTCTAAGAACACTGTCAGATACATAAAGTATATTTATATGAAATGTCATAAAAATTGGTCCAGCCGTGTGGAAGTCCATAGGGAATGAACTCGCGCACACACTTACAAAGTTCCTTTCATACAATAGTAGAGATACTATACTATATGTAAAATATGTAAAGTATCTTGAATAACTTTTTCTTCTACAAATCAATTGCTTGTTAGTACTGTTTCTGAAGATCATCATTATAATCCTGTGTATTTAGACAATCAATTTATAATCCTGTGTATTTAGACAATCAGAAATAAATGTGATAACATGCAATGTAATTCGTTTTCAAGAAATCTTCTAACACTTTTCATAGCAACATACGACCAAGAAGTCCTCAAACTCTACTGAAGTGTTAGTTTTTTCAAAATGCACAATATGTTGTATACTGATTATACTCGCATGTGACCAAATTAGTCAAGATCAGCCTATAACATTTTAATGCTAGAAAAAAATTGCAGTTTTTGGTCAGTGTTATTTGTGGCAATTCAGTCTCTTGTATATTAAGGTTTTAGCATTTGGTTAGTGAATGTCATTTGATTTTAAACTAAACAACTTAGTTTCAGTAAAAAACAAATAACATTCTCAAATGAGTTCTAATAACTCTATTAATGGGTCGGCTTGTAAGAAATAGTCTGTGGTTCATCCTGTCTTTCGTTTCCTCTAGAAGTTTTTAAGATGTTGAAAATTCAACTTTACGTCTTCGAATTAGTGTTGGTGTTTTTGGGTTTTTTTACGCCAAAAGTTTATTTCACAGAAAACAATTTTTGACACAAAAAAGTAATGTTGAAATTGTTTTGCACAAAAAAAAAATTTTTTTTAGCAAAATAAATTTAAAAATAAAAATTAAAACATTCAGTCAATAATTTAAGAATGTTTTAAGGAATACTTTCGACTCTACCATATAGAAGATTATAACTTACAATATTTCATCGTTTTACTTGGCTTAGTATTGAATTTAGTAAGTGCTCAACTTTCTGATCAGTTAAGCTACAAACAATAAAATGAAAAGAACACTAGAAAACCGATTCATAACAAGACTGGAATGAAATTTTTGAGATGAGGATTAGTTATTCATATTTGAATTTTTTGGACTACTGTTTTCATCTTGAGTGACTGTACTCTTTGGAAGCATCTTTTGAGAGTCAAGCCCTCTTCTCAGAAAAAAAAAATCATGACTAGGAACTGTGTATGAGATTTCATGTAAATATTAAAAAAAAAAAACTATATAAAGCTGAGACATGTTTTCCACTAAAACTAAGGTTAGAAGAACATCGAAAATATGTGAAAAGACTGAAAAATTGGGTATGGCTGGCAACAGATTGAGGGAATAGGGAAACCATCTACTTTTATGGGATGAAATTAAAAAAAAAAATTAGAACGGTAGAGAGTAAAACTTAAAACGTGACACCTACACTAGATGACGATCAGCTACTAACCCGATCTAGTAGAGAATGTAACATAATATGGGAACAAAGAAAAAACACTGAAGATAGGAACAATAATGTGAAGAAGACTGGAAAATTCCATGCGTAGGTAGGCAAGTTTAGCTTCAAACATGGATATTAAATTTTCATCAGTAATAGTACAACTATGGTAATTATGCTATGAAATAAAAAATGATGGAATTCATCAGAATTGGAAATAGAATTTACCAAAAATAACTGAATTATGGAAAGTTTCATGCACAAAAATACGTGTGATGTTAATTTATACATCACTTATTTGAAACCATATCAAAAGGAAAACGCTAATGATTTCAAATTTGAAAAGAAAGACAAGATATTTATTTAAATGAAACAAAATATCATCTCCTCCTCTGCTATAAAGCATTCAGTCTATTTCCCAAGGCTAGGAAGATTTTTAAATGAAGGCATTTTTCAATAATCACTCGCACAACAATTGCTGCTTAGAACATTTAAAAAAAAATGTGGACATTTCTGTCGGCTTTCATATAAACTATCATCACATTTACCTGACAAAAATATAAAACTATTTATTACAATTAGTTGAATGTCGTTAATAGATAGTAATTTTCTTTTACAAAAAGTAATTGCATTGTTTAAATGACATAATATAAGTGTCGTTACTTTTAATGTAGTTCATTGCATGCACTTATTCTTCTTTTCTTCCTGGTAAGCTTATTTAAACTATTTATTTTGATTATTAAAAATAAATTTTCTTTTAAAGTGTATAGACAAGCTAAATTCACAACACCAACTCTCAACGTCTGCGCTCTGTCTCTGCTGTCAAAAACTCGACTGACTATTCTTCCTAATTCGTCCTTCTTATAGCCACTATTCTCCTCGTGTGCAAATTAATGCCACATGTATATAAAAGAATCCGTCTACAAACTCAATTTTTATTTCTTCTTTTGTTACCCAATCCATGACCTAACGACCAAAGCAAACACACTGCTGCTTCTGTGCGTAGTTTCTCTTATTACTGTAATGTACTGTGATGTAGCAGAGGGTGGATTTTATCTGTTGCATGTATATCTCATTACGTGTGTTTCTTTGTATCCATGTAATCGTAATACACCTAGTGTGTGTACATATATATGCAATAAAGTTTACCATATCTTGGTCTTCTGGGATTGATTCTTCCCGTCACTGGTCGATGAGCTGTAAAGAGCATCTAAAACGAAAACACAACAGGTGGCCATTTGAAAATACAAGATACTGTATGTGGAAGAACAGTTACATCTTCCCTGGAATGACGACCGCAAAGAAAGAGCATCCGCTATACGATGTCTGCCATTTTGATTGATTGAAGTTGTAGAACACAGTGTACATGCATTAGAGAAATATAGAATAGATGAACAAAGCAATCACGATATTTCCAAGTGTCTTACTTGCAGCATATTATTTCTGGATTCTAATGTTTAACTTTTTACTTTGGAAAATATTAAACTTGAAATTTATTACTGCATAATTTAAAAAAAAATCTTGTACTATGCGGCCCTGCCGGTGGGGCATTAGAATACGCCGACTGCCCCCCTGCAGAGGGTAAAAGTCCCTCAATGGGGGTCCTGGATATGACCTTAAACTATATCCAGTGGTGAGGCCCCAGCTTGTGGGCTTTGGGGAGTGTGGAGCCACCCTTTAATTACCATTGCTCCCAGGTCCACTCTGACCCGGAGTGGTAGTACCTTTTAGGGTCCCAACTATGGGTTAAATAGAAACCAACTTGAAAACAACAAATCAAATATATTCTATTAAAACTTTTTCTTCAAAATCTTTGGATTCGGCATTAAATACCCTAAAAAGGGTTGGTATGCCGTAAAACAAAAACAACCAACCAACCTTGTACTACGAGAAGCAGATACACAACCAGTCACTGTCTAAACTCAGCCAACCTAGTTTCACTCCAAACATTTTCTCACATCTGAGACTATTCTCTTTCTAAATCTATCAAAGCTTATATGGAGTACTGTTATATTTTGCCTAGTAAATCCCTGTCTCATTTGAAGCTCCTTTATAAGGTTCAGAAGTATATTTTACATTTGATTGGCCTCCACTGTTTCTTTTCTGTACCCTCTCCCCCATAGACGTGATGTTGCTAGTCTCAGTGTTTTTATAAATACTATTATGACATGTATTAAGAATTGTCTGATCTATTCATTGCTTCCTTTGTTATTTAATCTGGTGGTCTTCACCAATTCACTAGTTTTAAATCTCGTTATAGTACAGCCTCCTATTTTAGTACCTGTTTCCAAAAATTGCAGGCTTATGGAACTCTCTTTCTACTGACTGTTTTCCTCCTACTTATAGCCTCGGTCTTTTCTAGACTAAGGTCTCTACAACAATCATCTTTTGCTCTTGTGAGTTCTGTACATCAAGTGGTTTCCTGTCTTGTCTGGATCGATTTCCATAAACAATTTTTTTCTCCAATTTTTTCACAAATTGCACCAACAAAATCTTTCTTTTAGTGATAGACATCAGTGCCTATCTGACTAGTTTCAATAAAACTAAATCGATACACATCAGAAGCCAAAGTGTTGATATATAAATTGCCTATTCCATTGTGCTTCATTAGACAACTTCATTTTGTTGGTTGCTTACCAATCCGTGTGTGGGCATTATGATATATGACTTATATAGCAGAAGAGACCAACGTTGTCCTGGAGTGAATGAAGATCAACAATTTTCCAGCCTCCCATACTTTTATTGTCATCAAAATCGGTGAAATCACCTATTTTTTAATCAAATCGATTGATTACCTGCTTTAGTTTGGGACCCATCATGGTGTACGGAGAAGAAGCTTCATATGCCTCCCCACATTGACTTAATCCGCAATACATTGTAGTTTAGATTGCACTGTAGAGAATCTACTGTTGATTTGATAACCTTCTGTAAATAATGGCTTCACTTTAAAGTGCAAAAGTCCAGTATGATAGTTCAGTTGTACTCTGAAAAAGAACATTCATTTTAAACGTGCCCCTGTCTTATAACAGAATCTACATTTGATTTTATAGGCTGGGCCTTTCTGCTTGTGGGATGACAAAACTTCCCAAATGCACTTGTGGTGTTAGGTTGTATAAAAGTGTTACTTGCATCTTTAATTGTTTCTTTTCGAGTATCAATTTTCGCTATTCATCCGATGCATTATGATACAAGACCTACATAAGAACACTCCCAGACACATCAAGTACCTTGTGTAGAATTTTATTAAAAAAAAAATGGTCCATCCATTTTCGAGTCCATAGGAACAAACTCTCTCACATGCACACACGCACTCACATGCGCACGCAGAGAGTTCCTTTTCTATAATGATAAATAGATAGATAAATTACTTAAATCCAGCAAGTCTTTCTATCAATTGGATGCCAGTTGGAGCCTTTATACCAGTAGGTGTACTCCTTATTCTACCCCACTCCTTCATTCCACACATTTACTGATTTCCTTGTGGTTTGGCTGGTTGTGAGGGAGTAATCTTAACAATCCCTGAACCCTTTTCGTTGGCATTGATTTAAGGGGTTGAGCTATGCTGGCTACTTGGATAGTGTTATTAAACTTTATGTCATCTGCAGCATCTGTCTATTAGCTTCATGAGTCCCCATGTATTGGTTTGGGACAGTTCGAACAAATCACATACTATGTCAGAATGATTTTAATTATTATACTGATCTATTCCATTTGCTGATTTGCCCTGTTTAGTGGTCTCCAATTAACTGTTTTGATAACTCATTGTAATATATTTTCCTATTCCAGTATCTTCTTTCCAAGAATTGCAGACTTATGGAACTTTATTGTTGACTGTTTTCCTCCTACTTATAGCTTTTGTCTTTTCAAGACAAAGACTAAGGCCAACAGGCGTCTCCTGTCTTTGTGATAATCATTTTTCGTTCTTGTGAGCTCTTTGTATCAAATGGCTTCATGCTTTGTCTGGGTGAACCTTTAATGTAAAAAAAAAACACCAAATAATCTTCCCGTGATGACTTAAGACTTTTACATTTTTATCAACATTCTAAATTGTTTTAAAAAGTAAATGATATGTGGGGACATTTTGGTGATTGTCTCATCAGCAGATGTGATTCACACTGGCTGATTTTTATTGGTGAGACTAATGTTTATTTCAATGTCTATCAAAACAATCCTCACATAATTCCTGAATGGAAGGGCAGCACAAAGAGAGGAGTGCGTCGGTTATTAATAGTTATGCATGTCGTAACCAGGTGTGATTCTCATTGAACTTGATAAAACAAAGATTGTTAAACATAACTTAAATTTAGGGGACAAGTCAAATCTAGATTGCCGTTTATTTGTACCAAACATGGTTTGGATTGACGAGCCAAATACAGTAAATAGGAAATAGATCAGACAATTCTAAAGAACACATGCGATAATAGCATTTATAGAAAAGACTGAGACTAGCATAGCATCAAATTTATGAGAGAGAAGAAAGGATTGTGAATTTTAATAATGATTGCATGGATGCCATTTACTTTTTAATATCATTGTTTATATCTGCTTTTCACATTTCCTTGCATATTTAATTAATACTAGACTACCCGTGACCCGTTGGGTCAGTATGTTATATTAGCTATGCAATTAATGTATGAGCGTGACGCTTGTGACGTAAAGAAAAAAGTTGTTTGTGACATAACAGAAACATTTCTATGAATGTATTTTAAAATGAAAAAAGAATATACAGGGTGTTTCAAAAGTCTTGGGAACATAACGATTTTAAATATGTTGTAATGTTCCCAACACTTTTGAAACACCCTGTAGATAGATTTCTATGTGTCGTTCTGTTTATAACTGTTTATTTTTTAAACAAAAAACTTACAGCCATTGAATTATCAGTGGTTTGCCATACTTAAAGGTAAATGTGCACTGAACAGATACCATAATACTTAAAGTAAAATTCTAATTTTGATATATCTTTTAATTTAAACGAAAAAAAAAAAAACAATAATTGGGACGCTGAAAACGTACACAGTAAAATAATACGTTTTATTGTCGTGTTGATTATTTATTTGTAACGCAAATTAAAAAAAAACATATTTTCGGGGTTATTTATTTATGTTGGTAGTGTAGAAGAAAATGTGTGAATGTTTTTAAGAAAAGTGTATTAAAAAATGGAGAATAAATTAAAACAAAAAGTGAAGGTGGTGGGTAAATCGCTGTTGTAAAATGCTTTTATGGTTGTCAACGGGTTCAAGTAGATTTATTTGTAAGAAAATTGCGTTAAAATAACTTAAACGTAATACGGAAATGAACGATGTAAAAAAAAAAAGTATTAACAATTATTTATTTGGATAATTTAAACGCGAAAAAAAAATTAGGACGCTGGAAACGTACACAGTTAAACAATAGGTTTTATTCTCGCGTTGATTATTTAGTATAATAATATAAGTATAGTATAATAATCGTATATATGAAACAGGTCGATGGTTATACGTATTTGTTATCACGTTTTGCGTTTGCTTCCCATATCTTGAAGTTTTTTATTCCATAAATTTAAGATATTCGCTTTTCTAAGGACATCCATTTATTCGAACAAAACCGGTCCAGCGATTTGTGTTTATTTGTTTACGCACGCATGTGAAAACGGAAGTCGTAAACTGGATGTTGGGTTCCAAACCCGTTACAAGTTCATTTGAGTTATATAATTATATAGATTGAGGGTTAGATATCTTTACAAGGCTATGCACCCAAACAACTCCCCTTATTTCATACCTCCACAACATGAAGATGAACAGAAACAGCCCTAATTTAAAATAATCCGATTAGGGGACTAAAAAGCAAATAATTTTACATTATTCTTACTAATAGTGGATTTAGTGGATTTTTATTCACTACGGGGGGGGGGCATTTTCCATTAACGAAATATATCTGGGGACACTTCGGTGATTTTCTCATCATGGTCACCAATAGGCTTTACACTCAATAGATGTTTTATCTGGAGAGTTATCTTAAAGATAATGTCAAAATAATCACTAAACTATTCAGCAACTGAATAAGGCCATCACACCCCAAATCAGAGCAATGGCAAAAATGTCTGTTATTAACAATTTTGCACATCTTATCAAGATGTATTCATCACTGAATGGCTATAAAACAAAGATTGTTGGATATTCATGATAAACACTTGGTGGACAAGTCAGGCATAAATCAAAGTTTATTTGTTTCAGATATGGTTTGATTGTAGAAAGGATCGTGAATTTTATAAACAATTCCATGGTTGGCATTTTTTATTTGGGGAGGGTGGGGGATTAGATTCTATGATTTTTTTTTTTTTTTTATAATCACCTACTCCTGAAACCATGTTAAGGTTGCAAAAATCCCTAGTTTTTTTTTTGTTTGTTTGTTTGTTTTTTTGGTGGGCAGGTGCTATGTCTACAAAAGTCTATCAACAAAGAAATACGAAGGATTCGGCATTAAATGGCCTCCAGGTGTTGGATATTAACCAAACCGTGAATATGAAATGTTCTTGTTGACATTTATATAAGGATTTGGTATCAACATTATAGCAAACCTTCTGAAACTCGCCTATCGGAATCATCATGACTGTCTCGACCAATCAGACATCTTCCTACTTTTCCAGGTGGGAATTCAATTTCCATCTTCCATCTCCTGATGATGCGGTTAATGGACACTTCTCATGTTTGCAGTCAGAATGTAATAACAACCAGACCACCCACACACGCACACGCACACATATTGATATTGATTTTTGTCTATTCAACATTTCATTTCTGTCATTGATAGATCTATTTCACAACCAAAGTTATCCAGCTGCTTTATCTAATATATAAAATAAAGTAAGTCTTTATTTGCTTCTCTCCATGATGACACACACGGTCTGTTTTTAATGTAAGGAAAATCCAGCTTCACAAAAAACAGGCACTGTATATTGGGACAAACTATTTTAAAAATGTTTTAGTCTAGAGACCGTCTGGGGCTAGGAAAAGATGAAAGATAGTAGCAGAACAAATAATACAATTTGCTTCTAGCCAAAAGGTCCAGAGTCGGTCTCTCTCTTGATTTTTGCCATCGAAAGTTTTCTTTCTACAAAATCAATATTTTGCACATCCACCAGTGTCCGTAGCGACCTGTGTCATTCTCCCTTGTTCCCTTACATTTAATTCTGGTTCGTTAGTTCTTTTAATAGATTGTTGCAACATATGAAGAACAATGAAATGTAATTTGATTTAATTCCTTTTAGAAAATACTTTAATTGGATTGGAATTATTTTCATATGGACGTCATTCTACAAAAAGGGGGACATAACTCTATTTGTCAGAGAGCTCTTTTTGTTTGAAACAAGATATATTTTGAGAAAATAAAATTAAATAAAAATAAACAAAATAATTACAAATAAAAACACTACCAGGCAACATCGGAAGTACAGTTAGTAACCTTGAAAGTCGCATTTGCTAGCAGGTGGTTTCGAATGTTGCTAGGTTCTGCCACACTGATGAGTCATATGATGATGAAACACGTGTCTATACATAATTATATTTGTAAAATAAACTCGCATGCCACCCGGCATTGTCTGGGAAATATATTTTAATTCATACAGATTACATATTATTATAGAGACAATTCTCTATTATACTGAACCTGAACCAAGTCATATGTATGACTTGGGTGCCACCAGTTAGAATCGAAACCAAAACATGCAACTCTCTACCCTCATTCTCTAATCTCTGTCCAAGTAAAATTATATAAATATCAGAAAATTTCTAATTTTACTCATAAAGGCGCTATCTGGGTAATGAACACGTTTGAAGAAGTAATTGTCTGTATTTTTGAGATAAGTGTTTTCATTTATTGAGATTGTCGGACTGACTTCCTCATCTTATTGTTATAGTCACAACGTTTCGGCCGTTTTGCCCTCCGGCCTTCATCAGGTGTTTTGTATTAAACTGGGGAACCATTTGTTAGGAGTCTCGAACCCAACCCTTTATTATTATTATGAATAACAAATGGTTCCCCAGGCAATACAAAACACCTGATGAAGGCTGGAGGGCAAAACGGCCGAAACGTTGTGACTATAGCAACCAAGATGAGGAAGTCAGTTCGACAATCTCAATAAATGTTTGAAAAAAAATATTACTTTGTAGTTCGATACATGTGAACTTATATATAACAGAAGATCAGCATGCTTGTGCCTTGTCGTTGATGATGGAACCCGGCGTTACAAACTTGGGTCTCATATCTTCTGTCACATAAGATGCTGACATTGACAGGAGACTTTTTTTTAAGAAAGGAGAGAAGTTCGCGTGTGTCATACACGTTAAGTTTTATCTGATCGTCTACCTGCGGAAGGGTCAAAGAAAGAGTCATGTTTTAAGTATATTGCTTAATTATATTACTGCTTCGTTATAGCATGATTTAAATGTACTCTCCCATTGAAATTACTAAAACTGATGATATTTTGGCCACCAATCTCTGACATCATATCCGGCCAAATATCGACATTTTTTTTCTCGCAATATAGGTGTATCAGTCCTTTGATCCTAGTGTGAAACATTCCCTGTTTTCAAACATAACTACCTGATATATCTCTAATATATACTTTCTCTTTTTCTTTCTCTTTTTTCTCTTTTCTGTTTTCTTTTTCTCTTTTTCTTTTCTCTTATCTTTTCTTGCCTTTTTCTCTTTTCTTTTCCTCTTTTTCTCGTCTTTTTTCTTTCTTTTTTCTTTTCTCTTTTCTTTTCTCTTTTTCTCTTTTCTTTTCTCTTTTTCTTTTTCTCTCGTTTTCTCCTTTTTTCTCTTCTCTTTTTCTCCTTTTTTCTCTTCTCTTTTTCTCCTTTCTTCTCTTTTTCTCCTTTTTTCTCTTTTTCTCCTTTTTTCTCTTTTTCTCCTTTTTTCTCTTTTTCTCCTTTTTTCTCTTTTTCTCCTTTTTTCTCTTTTTCTCCTTTTTTCTCTTTTTCTCCTTTTTTCTCTTTTTCTCTCTTTTCTCTCTCTTTTTCTCTCTTTTTCTCTCTTTTCTCTCTCTTTTTCTCTCTTTTTCTCTCTTTTTCTCTCTTTTTCTCTCTTTTCTCTCTTTTTCTCTCTTTTCTCTCTTTTTCTCTCTTTTCTCTTTTTTCTCTTCTCTCTTTTTTCTCTTCTCTTTTTTCTCTTTTTTTCTCTTCTCTTTTTTTCTCTTTTCTCTTTTTCTCTTTTTCTCTTTTCTCTTTTCTCTTTTGTCTGTTTTCTTTCTCTTTTCTCTTTCTCTTCTCTTTTTCCTCTTTTTTTCTCTTTTTTTTTTCTTTTACTCTTTTCTCTTTCTTTTCTCTTTTTCTTTGTTTTTTCCTTTTCGCAGTGTTTTTTGCATTCCTTTTTGCTAGCTTCTCAACACTCAGTAAAAATGTACAGCCGCTTTAATCAGGCGTTTAAATCTCCATTTGATATTTATAACAATTATATAACTACGTCAAAAACAATCCTTAAATTAATTGTAATTACATTTCATTCATTTCAACAAAAGATTTTATTGACCTAAATTTCCGTTTATTGTATAATCAAAACTTTTAAACCGTGGTCAGCTCAACGTTTTATTTTTCACACACGAATTTTGAAGAAGAAAAAAAAAAAGAAAACAAAATTATGTTGAAACAAATGTAAGCGAGTCATTATTTTATTTTTTTTTTTTCAGACCAGAATTTTTCCCAGAATTTATTTGCTGAATCCATTGTTTCATTTTTCATCATACTGTCCTATATCCTTATTATCCTACAAAATAATTCTGTAATTGGGATTACTTTTATATTTATTTATTTATTTATTTATTTATTTTATAGTATATTGCATATGTACCAAACATAAAGACATAATACACTTTTTCATTTATTTATAATTTGAAGATAAAAAATTATAGAAATTTAAAGAAACAAAAATTGAAATAGTAATGGTGTTCAGGTAGTATAATAGTGATGAAACGATTCCAATATTTTTCCCAATTCTAATACAATCACGAATTCCTTTAAAATCTCTAAATATTGAGCTAAAGATTGGGGGTGGGGTATACCGTAAATACCCATATTATACATGCATCTATTTTCACAAACATAAACATATTTATGGGGAGGGGATCTAGAGTTCTGATTTTTTTTTCAATTCTCGATTCTGATTAATCGCCACAGCACACACATGTATGTGTGTATATATTACAGAAAATCAGAACATTGGTACTATCGGTTTCAAATCCAAACCAAAAGGCCTATAATTGTTAAACAGAGGCTGAAGAGAGTAAAGGAAATTCATTTGTTTGAATTTGTAACTGACCATATCAATGTTGTTCTGATCTTCTGAAATGCATGTATCTGTGCTCCTATAAATTTGGATTTTTTTTTGTATTGATATTCATATTAAAACAACTTTTTTTTTCTATTTATTTAAAAAGAAAATACGACTTTGTTATATATGGGTCGTAGAATTGCATTCATCTGCAAAAATCTAGCTAATTCGCATATTCTTTTAAAAAATTATTTTAATTAATTACGTATTAGTTTTTTTTTTTTTTTTCTTATGGGATGATCATCTTTAGTTAACAGTTAACTATTACGTGTAATTATATTCATGCAGATATTCTACATGATTTATACCTTCGTACTATTTGCATAAAAAGGTTATAGTAAACACAAACCTCTTTCTATATATTTATTTATGCGTATATGTATTTAAAACAATTTTGCCCACCAAACTCCTGTCAGTTTTAGTCTACAGACATGAAACTTAATATATAGGGTATTTGCACCCATGCAAAACTTTGGGTTTTAGTCGGGGAAAATCAGTGCAAAAGTGTGAAAATTAGAAAAATGGAATTTGTCAAGTGATGGTCGAATGACAGCATTATGAATATGCATGCGTAATGTAATAGTTATTTGTTCATGTTTTAATTTTTAGCCTTGCAGCAAACATGTCTTGATAGCTCAGGCATTAATGTCAAAGGAAAAAGTAAATCGTAAGCTAAACGATTTGCTTTTGATTTTCGATGATGGGGCATGAGTTTGTTTTCTTTTTTTTTTTATTAAACTTTTTAAATTATTACTTTTGGGTTCAATATGAAATCTGCATTAATCATAATATCATATTTAAGCGTATTTTACGACCGGGGAATGCCGGGCGGCCTGCTAGTAAATAAATATTACACTCTTACATTTGAATTTTCCTAATATTTTAACACTGCTAGGGTTCTCCCTCGCTAAACTTTATATATACATATATATAAAGTTTGTATTTAGATAGAATTTTTTCATTTAGGCTAACATTGTTAAACATAATTCTTCTGTTTGATTATAATATTTTTATATTTGCAATTTTTCTAATGATCTTTTTTGTGTCAAAATCAAAAGAATTAGTATATGTTCGATATGTATCACTAACGTTTTCGATTCTTTGTCGAATTATCTTCAGGTAACTTAAACAAATGAACAAAAAAGCTGAAGAGAAGAGAATTTTAAAAAGCACCAGAACCTGCATGCAAACTTAATTATCTTAAAATTATCACCCTTTGCATTCAGTTCTGTTCTTTTGTGAGACGTTCTTAGTCATCTTACTTGTTTGTTGTTGTAGATGGTTATTGATTGAGAAAACAAAGCGGATGAATTAAACAATCAGTCGTGTGTCTATGATTGGATTTATGTGATAAACTAATATTGCTTACAAAAGTTGTCTTTTGTACGATGAGAAATAATCTTGTTCAGCAAGCGTTGAAACACATTCAAAAGAAAGATGGCTTCTTTTCTAAAGCACTCACCTATTTTTCTAAATGAAGAGGTTTATGTTGAATGGAAGCAAGGTATAGGCATACAGTTTATATTTATAGGTTTACCTAAAGAGAAATAAAGTCCGGATGTATTTTTGTCACTGCAGCAGTATATAAAAGAATTTGTTCATTTGTCAATAATGAATATCGGTGAAGCAAATGGATTGAATATAATTCTATATAGATTAGATGAAATCTACATGCTGGATGTCAATACGATGGCATCTGTCTATTTAAAGAGTTCTGCTACAAAAACGTGGGTGGAATTGATATAAATAAATGTTTGGTACAATATGAATTTCCGTATGAAAAAATTATGGAAATTTGGGAATTAATTTGCCAGAAGTTGTTCAAGCCTTTTTTGTTCTGAATGCAGCAAATATATGGGAGTAAAACGTAAAAATTAGCAAGAACTACATGTTCAAGCTAGACATATGCAACAATTTAAAAATGTCTTCTGATATTTCACGAATGTCAAACCGTTCCTGTTATCAAAGAAGTTGAAACAACAAATTACAATAAATATGGAAGTATCAAGAAAGCAAAACATTGGAGGAGATATAAAATAAATCCTACGGATACGTTGTTTTAAATATGATCATTTTGCCAGAGATTGTATGAGTTTCAGTTGTAGATTCAGACCAGGTGAATTTTACTTTGTTTCGTGTCGATTTGTATTATTGAACATGAATAAATGATTCTTATCTTGGTGTAAAAATGTCCACTCTTGTGAAAGAGAAATTAGGTATGGCACTGTTGGACTCTGCTTGCTCACGAACTGTTACTGAAGAAATTTGGTTTAATGTATGCTTGGATACATTAAATGACCGAAATAATTATTTAGTGAAACTGTAATATTTTGTTTCAAAGATGAAGTGAGAGCAAAAGCTATTAAAACAGTTAAATTTCCTGTAATCTCTATATCTGTAAAAGTGAGAATGTTTGTGAGGCCAATTCTAAACCTATATACTCAACAAATTTTTAATCTACAAACTTGAAATTTGATGTATATGGTATTCAGACATGTGGAAAACTTAATTCATTTCCAGCAAGAAAAAAAGGGGGTTGCTAAGGTGTCAAAATTGAAAAATTGGTATGTGGGAGTCATTTTTATGGTTGCTAGCTGTTTCACGACTGCATGCGTGGATAGTTCACATATTAAGAATAAGTAGGTTTGAAAACAGTTTTTAAAGATTGTGTCAAGCTGGCCTAATGGTTAACATAATTGACTCACTGACTAAGTTTCAGTTTCAATCTCAGTTAGAGTATTTTTTTTTAATTACAAGAAGTGAACATTTAGAGAAAAACAATACTCACATGACTGTTTCCTTTTTTTTGTTTTTCTTTTTTTTTTTTTTTTTCATTTTCGTCCAATTTAATACCGGGCAACGCTGGGTATAATTTCTAGTAAAGTATAAAAGATGTCAAGGATTATATTGAAGCTGACATTGTAAAAAAAAAAAAAAATAATAATTTACCTCTGTTGAGCCATAAATCAATGAAAACTACAGGAGTACTACTAAATTTTCAAAACTTATTTTTTGCTATATATATATATATATATATATATATATATATATATATAAAATTACAAATCATGACTTCTGAACATGGTTGTCTCTGATTTAATAACACTGTTTCGATTTCAAAGAATATCAGCAAAACCAGTGCTTTATTTTGCACCTAATTGATTCATCCACAAGATACTCTGCTGCCAGATTAAAACCCAGAAGAGTGAAGAAATTATTCACAACATATTTTTAATATGGAGATTTTATTTTGAAGCTCCCAAACGGCTTTTAACTGACAATAAATAAAAGTTTGATAATGAGAACTACCGATAGATGAATGGAAAGCTGAATATTGAAACCTGCATGACATCTGCAGAAATTACATTCAAAACCGATACTATAGAACGTCGGAATTTAATCGTTGCGGAAATAATTTGAAAAATAATGAAAAATGTGAGCTAAAATATCTTTGGTTTGGACTGTGAATGTTAGAAATGCACTTCTGGATATAAATGTAAATGATATTGTATTTGAGTCAAATAGTTTTGAATGATCAGCCACATTCATTGGAAACGGAACATGGTTATAAAAAAAAAAAAGTAAGTGTCCCACATGCAGCAAATCGTCATGAAGGTGGAAGCAAGCAAAAGAATTTGGAAAGCCTTGAGATACGATATGATCACGTATGCAGATGAAGGATCTGTAACAGATGACAAAACTACGAAGGATGGCACGGTCCTGCTAAGGTTTTCTCGTGAAAGCAAGTCGATGTGAATCGATCAGACATGGAGGAGGATTTTTCAGATGCATTCGTGTCACTTGATGAAGGGAGACAAAGAACTGCGAAATGAAGAAAATACAAATTTTTCAAATGAGATGAATGAAGTGTTTGGGGAGGAAGATGAAGGACAATATGACAACAATTCTAATAGCAATAGAAAGGAAGCGAAAGAATAACAGTATAAAGTCAAGTGCAAAGAAGGTTGTTGAATATAAATAGAAAGGAAGTGACGAGTGGTATAAAGGAATAGTTATAAGCACACAACCAAAGCCGACAGGAAAATATAGCCATTGGCTAAATATAAAACCAAGAGCAGCGAATGAAAATCCTTTTCATCAGTTGGAATCACGTTGATCAATTGATAGAACTTCAAGTAAGAAAGAGAGTACGTCATCAGTAACATATAGTTTTGTTTACTCATGAAACAAAGAAAATATGAAAGCTCATGAAGTATATGAGTGTGTGCCTGATATGGGACATAAATATATATTAAGATGGGTGACATCAAAATACTTTGTGAATGACAACAAAATAATGATGGCTCGTCTTGTTGTACATTGTTATGGAGAAGATTTCCATAACTTAAAAACAGATCAATGTGCAGGCATGAGGCTATGTGTTTCTTTTTAACAACCTTGTGGCAGGTGGAGTCCCTTGATTTTACCTCGGTATTTCTGCAAGCTAATATGTTGAAGAAATAAATTTTTCTTAGACTACCATCTGATGTGTGTCCAGAATTACAGGTGTGGAAGCTAAAAGGATGTATTTATGAATGAAATGATATACCTTGTTCATGATACAAGTTATTTAATCATGTGTTAACTCACTTGAATGGTGAATGCAGACGACACTGTTTCTTTGACATGATGCCACTGGTGATTGGATAGGCATTCCGGCAATACATGTAGATGATTTCATATTCTGTAGAAGTGATCGATTTAGAACAAAAGTGATTAGAGATTAAAGAAGTTAAATTTAAGGACGGTTTTCGTATCTTTTCCCCAGCTTGGGAAACCTTTGGATCTGAATATTGTTTGCTGTTACAATGCCGTTTATGCTAGTTTAAAATATGGATCTTTACAAGTTGGTTTTATCATTTTTATTTTGGGCAAGGTGAAGAGAGTGGCTCCTATATGCTGGTCATCAAAAATATTTTACCATGTAATAAAAAAAGTCTATTAGTCTCAGAGATTCTTGCGCTTGATGGAAGTAGCTTGTGCTGATATATTGATAGCTGCCATGCTTAAAGAGATATTCAGACTACCCAGATTGCCTAAAGTTCTTTGTAGAACAGACCATGCATTTCTGGTAAAGACTTTAGTCATCAAATCTTGTGAGTGGCCAGCGTTTGGGAGTTGATGTGACCAGAATGAAGAATTGAAGATCCTATGGATCAAGGACTGAGAACAGGTTGCAGATTGTCTAATAAAGATAGGTGCCTCTTCTGAAAAACTTGTTGCAATGAGGACCTGTTTTGCTTTTGTTTTCTTTTTTATGGAACATTAGGCTTTCCCAAGAAAACCCCAATGTTAAGTTACCCCCCCCCCCTTTCTACTAAGATATGAGTTCTTTTCCTTTGCAATAAATTCTCAAGGGTGGACCTCCCTTGCTTGTTGTAGTTAGTTATTGAGGAGGAAAACAAAGATGGTGGTTTGGAAAAAATGGACGCCTGTCCATGACTGGATTTATGTAATGTGTACATTAACAAATTAGATGTCAAAACAACAAGCCAGTGCAGTTCCAGGAGAAATGTTAAATTCTGGAATTCCTGAATTAGTGTCACAGGATAAATTGTATTATGTGAAGCATTTTAAAATGTTGTTACTAGTTTCATGTTATTTATTGGCAGTTGCTGGGTTTTAATGAAGATAACTTTGAGTATTTTTTATATTATTTAGTTAGTTTATATAGTTAATAATATATATATTAACAGGGAGGCCTGACGTTGTCCGGGATTGAATGAGAATCAACAAATATTCCACCCTCCATGATTTCACAGATTTCAATAACAATATACTGGGAGGAAGCTTCACATGCCTCCTCGCAGTGACTTAGTCCACAATACATTGTAGCCTACAGTGCACTGTAGAGAATCTACTGATTATTTTATAAAATTATCTGTAAATAATAGCTTCACTTAGTTTAAAATGCAAAAGTCAAGTATCACGGTTAAATTGTGCTCTAAACAGAAATATTCATTTCGAACACACCCCTGTCTTATCAAAGAATGTACAGTTGGTTTTATAGGTTGGCCTTTCTGTCTGTGCAATGATAAAACTTCTCAAATGCACTTGTGATGTTAGGTTATATAAAAGTGTTAATTTTGATCAAAATCAGACTTCTTTCTGTAATTCGATTTTTTCAATTATCGAATTTTGATAGTTATCAGATTCATTCCAATACAAAACCTACATAAGAACACTCTCAACTACATCAAGTACCTTTTGTGAAATGTAAAAATAAAAAAAATTGGCCCAGCTGTTTCCGAAACTATAGAGAAAGAACTCTCTCTCAAACACAGTTTTTTTTTTTTATATAATAGTAGGAATAGATATATGTATCTTAGTTGGTTCAGTTAGGTGGGAAAAAATTCAATAGCATATTTTATCTGATAAAAGCATAATATTTATTTATGAATTTTACAGAAGTTTCTATCTCATCATATCAATGGTTTTGCAAATAAACTAAAACCTGTAAAAAGCTGTTTTAAATCAGTTTATTGCTCATCAGCCATTTCTTTTTTTCATCTGCAAATGAAGGAAACGGGAAGTCATGAAACCGTCAATTTCCTGTCTATTTCATGTACAATTTTTATTTTATTACTAAAAACGCAGACAAGGAACAAGTGTATTAAAAATAATATATAATGCAACGGAAATAATATAACATATATCTAATGAGAATGAGCAAAAATGAGGATCAAGTTGTATGGGAAACGGATTGGTTCATGAGAGATAAATAGAAAATTATTTGTGGCCAATGTCGGAAAAATTATTTGTGGCCAATGTTGGAAAAAAAATGAATGAAATCAGTTTAAAAAGTTGTTGCTACAAACCCTTTGTATCTCACAATAGAGCGTAATGTTATGAATTTTAGTATACGATCTAATGTCCTAACTGGCGCGTCCACCATGAGAAAAGTTCTTTACAATACACAATGCTTCCAAAAGTATTCAATTTGTAAAGGAAATAATGTTGAATTATATTATAGTTTGCTTGAAGTATTGTGTGTTGTATGTAAGGAGTTTAAGGGCTATGACAATGCAGTTTGGTAGACTATTAGATACGACTCAAGGTAATAACAATAAATGAAAATGTTAAAAGATTTTAAATACTTTTTGATTACTAATGATTTATTTACCAACAGAATGTGTCGAACCATGATTGTATTGGTGGTGTTATTTTCTTTGAATTTTCCAGGTAAACCTCATCTTCCGAAAAGAAAAAAAATATGCAGATCACTTGGTCGGGATGTGTTTTTGCTAGGAGCCGGAAGTTAGAGGATGTCTATTGCATTAGGCTCGCAGAGAATGATTAAGTTATTGAAGTGTAAGCTACCATTTATGTTTGATATTATTAAATTACTAATAGGCCGCCCGGCGTTGCCTGGGCATAAAATACGCATAAATATTATATTTTAATTAATCAGTTCTTTTTTATTATAAACAGAAATACCGTAAGAGTTAAATTCCTTAAAAAAAAAAAATGAAGTTAAAAAAAAAACGTAAAGAAACTGAAACATGTGAGTATTTTGTTTTTTCTAAACAGTTCACTTCTTGTAAGTAAAAAAAAAAATACTCGAGCTATAATCAAAATCAAAACCTAAAGATACTAAGTCAAGTAGGAAAACCATTATATCAACTTGTCATTACTTTCAAAGAGTGTTTTCAAACCAACTCATACTTAACATAATGGAACTGTCATGTTTCATGACCTGCGCATGCACATTCATGAAACAGTTGAAAACAGATAAAAATCTTGTGACCTCCCACATACCAATTTTCCAATTTTGACCTCCTTAGCAGCCCTTTTCCCCGGATGAAAACCGATTAAAATTTTTCCACATATCTGAATTCTCTGTATACCAAAATTTCAAGTCTGTAGATCAAAAATTTGTTGAGTATATAGGTTGAGAAGTGTCCTTACACGCACACATTCTCACTTTTATAGATATATAGGTTATAATATTTAATGAGTAATAATTATTATTGTATTTCACATAGATGTGATAGTAATTTAAATATACTCATGTGCTATTATAATTTGTTTTTGTGGGCCAAATGTAAGGTAAGTAATTCGTTGTGACAATGAAGGGGGGATGTAAGGTACATTTACCACCTCCCTCACCTTGTGAAGTATTAATTCCTTATGTTAGGGATGTTAAAAGTTCACAAAAAGTCTTCCAAAAGTCTTTTGCGTAAAAGTAAACTAAATATATGTGTACTTTATGCCTAAAAACGGGTTTCTAAACATAAGTTAGTTTAGACATGAATCCTTTATATATGAACATTTTGAAATACAGAACTTTATAGATTGATTTCTCATACAACCTATTGCATTTTCCACTTTGTTTTTGGCTAACAGTAATATATATATATATATATATATATATATATATATATATATATATTCTGTTTACCAAATTATTTGTTAGTGACAGCACAAAAGTTCTGATGCCTGGTAGAAATGGTTTTTACAATAAATAGCCTCTGTTCTATTTTTCTGTATTTCTATTTGAGATTACAATTGTGTAGAATGTGTATTGCATATTTTGTCTATTTTTTTTTCCATGTCAAATTTCATATCTGACAGAAGTATGGACATATTTACATTAGAGAGTGAACTGATCGAATTATCTCCCCTGCTTTTTTTTTTAATGTTTCCTGCAACTGACTTTATTTTAGAAAGATAAAAACATTTACTTGATGCGCCATTTTCTTGTTTATCCAAAAAAAAAAAAAAATTCTTAGTGAATAATAAACATTGTTTTTGATTCTTAGAAGAGAATAAGATTTCTGAAGAAAGCAAAAGTAGGACGATGCCAAAATTAAGAGGAATCAAACTGTCTCTATTTACACGTTAACTACGTTTATATATTTCCATGCACGGTATTAAAACTGTTTGGTACCCGAAACTTTGATAATAAATGCCAATATTAAAAGACCAATCGAAATATCTTTATATGTTAACTATATTTCTATGAACGGTATTATGCTAAATGTGAGTTAATCAACGCTTGTTTCTCTGAGGTTATTTTCCAATATACCTTAATGACACAAAATATGTTTTAGTTTCTAGGATTAAGTTATGTTTGAAAAAACTTGTTTTAATTGTTCTAATTGCTGTAGTTTATAATTAACTTTAACAAGTCATCCATAACTCTTAGATATATTTTTTCAACCGGTTTATACACTCTAATATTAATGTCTGTGAGCATTTAAGCATTAGACTATCTAATTTACATACGTGTTTGTACACCCCCACAATCACATGTAAATTTGATGGAAAATAAGCCTTTTTATTTTTATATAAGAATAGTAAAGAAAAGTAATAATTTTATTTAAGTATAATGATAGCGATGTAGAAAGAGTGTTTTATTGTCCTGTCGAACTCGAATGTTTCTGTCGAGCTCAGGGAATCTGGACAGAATTTCAAGTCTGCAGGGACCTGTGGCGCAGTAGTAAGTCCTTGGAAAAATCAGTTATAAAAGTGACCTTCTCCTGAAGGTTGAAGGTTCAGTTTTCAATGTGGCCAACCGAAAAATACAATTGCGAACTACTTAGGACCTCTATCCAGTCATGACTGATAGAAAGAGAACATGCTACTTCCGTGAAGTAAATAAAGGTTCCGTTAGAAATTCCATCCAAATTTTCAAGTTCAACAGAAACACTTCCGAGTTTGACAAGATACACCTGAAGAAGGTCGGAGGTTACATCGACCGAAATGTTGTGAAAATGACACTCAAGATATAAGCAGTAATCCAAATAATATGAATATCTGTGGAATTCTCCGTTTGCCTGCTTTCCAGCTGACTACAATCTGATTGTCTTCAAGTCCAATGTAAATAAGTTCTTGATCAACCGTCCCCCTAAGTAATCCAATTTACAAAATTCCCACTACTTGTGTTTACTACACTATAATCACAATGACTAATGTATACCCAGGCGTGCAGTTCTACAAAATAAGCTTTGTTCATGGAATCTACATTTCAGGTTTCAGCACAGATATAGTGTGGGAAATTGTTGATAGTAGTTTTGGCTAGACGAGTATTTTTCGTGAAAGTTTGGCGAGGGGGGGGGGCTTAGATTGAAGTTCAGATGAGCACTTGCTATGAAAATAACGTTATGCAAAGCTGTTCAAAAAGCCCTCGTTGGAATTTTCGCCTTTACTATGTATAGAGTATTTAAAAATATCTATTTAAAAGTCTTTTCGATGGTGTTATGGGTACTCACCCGATCATGAACTCTTCCGAACTGTATAAATAGGCGGGGCGGTACCGACTCCGGTGTGGCCATCATGGCTTGCATAGATTCATAGTACGCCATCTTGGCGTTAAGTGATACGATTCTTGCCCCTGTATATTCTGTTTTAACACAAATTACCTCTTCTAACCCATATGTGTCTGTGTTTTCCTTAGTGACCTTTCCGGGCCATAACAGATGGTAATATAGGAGAGTGAAAAACTTTTGCTTTTATTCATTTTTATGTTCGTTTGTTTCTCGTTCTTTGAAAAAAAAAAAAAAAAAATGATGAAATTCTTATTTTCTCGGAATCATTGAAGGATTTCCTTTTCTTTTGATCTTTGTCGCTTGTTAATGAAACGAGAGGTTGTTAATTGTTTTCCTGTTTTACATAAACAAGTCCTCACAACAACGATGTCCGTTTGGTGTTTCTTTTTTCTTTTCTTTTTTTTTTTTTTTTTTACCTTTGCTAATGCAAACAAGACCTTCGGATGGTCTCAATGGCGAGAATAAAATGTTATTTGCAAGAAAGATCGTTTCCATAGAATCTGTGGAATTGTCGGAAATGCGAGCGTTGCTATCCCCCCATCCCCCTTCACATCTCACATACAAACACATTTTAGAAATTGGTAGCTTAATCGACTTAAGGGAATTGCTTTTCGTAAATGAGAGGAGACAAATTAGAATTAGATATTCAAATAAATTTAATACTTACGTCATCAATTTCAGAGTTTTTTTCCAGACTGATAATCCTTAATGAAGTTCAGGAAACAAAAATTTAATGTGCTTTTTTTTTTTTTTCAGAATGAATTATTTCACGAAAGACACTAACCTTAACCCCAATCCTAATCCGACGATATCTAATAAGTTTAGTAAGAGCTCTTTCTAATTCTTAATGAAAAGTTAAGAACTCTTTCTAGTTGATTGAAAAGCGTCTTTTTATTTGTATATTGTAATAAACTTGATTTGGCTTTCTCCATTCATACTCAGAACTTTTTACCCGTAACTTTGCAGCCATGACATATCTATCCTTAATGGAATATGCAGCACTAACTCTAGGCGGGTTTAACCAGCTTTCTCCAAAGGAAGAAGTTCTATGGGAGTATAAAGTTCTCAAGGTTTCCTGCCACATGTATTATCCTTAATAAAAACCAAATGAGATTAAATTTTTCAACATTGAATCTAAGAAACTCTCTAGAAATCGTCCTACTGAACATAAGCATTGGCTATGTGATATTCTAAAGTAACATACCTGTTGGCGGGTCTACAAACTTGCAGACTTATGCAGAGGAGTAACCCTCTCCCTCATAAATGGGGACATCTGTAGGCTATGGCTGGTAACTTGTGCTGCCGTAGAACAGGATCCTGGTGGCTGTACAGTACGTGGCCCAATTGCACTCATGGTCACATGACTTGCAACGCTCCATTTTGACTTTTACTTCAGCTAGACAGTAGGTTGAAGAGGCTCAATCTGATCGTTTGGTTGGTTATGTCATTTCCTCGTATCTATAGTTCATTCCCAACTGTATTATTCAATCTGCTTCTTCTAAAAATCAAGAGCTTACTTCTCAATTTTATTTTCCTCCCAAATAAATACTAGAAGTGGTCAAGTGTCAGTCATAATATTGCCACTGCCTAAAAATGTTTTTTTCTAGGAGTAATGTTCCCACTCTTACTGTTAAATTTCCTTCTAGGAGTAATATTTTTGAAGAATATAAAATAATTATTCTACCTATAGTATTCCATTTGACAATTTCATTCAGCATTAAATAACCCATTGATGGTTGATGTGCTGAAAACCAAACTCAACTAAAATATTCACTCTGTCAGCATGGCCAACTGTAGGCCATGGATGGTGACCTGTGATTACTTAGGATGGAATCCTAGTGACTTGTTAAAATCGACTTCAGCCCTTACATCAGCTAGATGGGAGATTGGAGAGGCATGCTCTGATTAATCCGTTCATCACGTCTTGCCCTAGTATATATAAGTATTATTCAATATGGTTCTTCTGAAAATCAAAACCTAAATTCTATATTTTATTTTACGTCCAAATCGATACTAAAAGGCACTGACGATTAATTATGTTGAAAAACGAAAACAAAGATTGCTGAAGAGTAATGTACTCATTTTTATTAAAAGTAATGGGTTTTGCTTGTTATGGATCGCTGTTCTTCTGTTAAACAAGCCAAACCATTCTAGGAGTAATGTTGTCTGAGAATATAAAATAACTAGCACTTTGCCCTGTTGTAAAGTACGCTTGAATATGATATTTTAATTTATGCAAATTTCGTAGTGATTATGATATTGTACCCAATATATAGTAGTGATTTCATATGTTTAAAAAAAAAAAAAAGATTGACTTCAGTGCCATCAGCGAGAATCAAAACCGAAACACTTAATTCTCCAGCTGAATTTGCTATCGCCTGAGCTAAGGACGGATGGATAACAAAACTTCAAAATTGGATGCAGTTTAAGGTATAAATGTATATTTGTGCAGGTGCTGAGGGACCCTTTAAGTTGACTTATGCCTGCTAAGTTCAATGTTTCAAACGTCAGCTGACATGATATTGTAAACAAACACAGATGGAATTTGAACATTATCATTTTTCTTATTTGAAAACATTTTTTTTTTTTTTTTTTTTTTGCAAATTAGTCTACCGGGCAAATTTTTCCTCATAATATATAATATTCAATAGAGGATTGATTCTATAATAAAATATATGCAATCTGCATAAATTAAAATATTATTGCATGGCCAGACAATGCCGGGCATCCAACTAGTCCCCTATATATCAAGTTCCATGCATGTAGACCAAATGTTGATAGTAGTTTGGTAGAGACCGTTCCACACACACAAGGTCACCTATATATTGTTCTACTTATAGGATTACATTTGATAACTTTATTTGGCATATGACCCATAGCTAGTTGAGATGTCGTAAAACAAACTATATATATAGATTGATATTATATGGAGGCGTTAAGAGTTCAATCCTTGGTAAAGAAACTTCAGAAAAAAAATATTAACTGATACAAGATATCTAATAAGAAGCAGAATGAGGGGCTAAAATGTGGATAGGAAACGGTCTACTCCAGATTAAAATAACTGTTTCATACCAACTAATATCTTCTGCTCTCCATGCAGTCCAATCTAAAGAGTTGCATGCGGCGATATTACTTTTTACACGCTTGAAACATGCATTTCTCAGTCTGCCATGCTGTCTAGTACCCAAGATATCTAAATGTATTATGAAGTTTATGTACATGAACAAACCACCTTAGACAGCGGATGTGTAAGGCATCTGTAATGTTGACAATACGAAGTGCATATCCAACTGACTATGGCATTTGGTTCTCGGAGGTGCAAGCTTAAAACATATTACAAGGCGAACCATTTCATAATTGATTGGTCCTGCTAGTTTTGATTGTTTAATCATTTGCTCACTCCATTGAAGTTCCTATTTACAATGCCTCCCCACGGGACAGAGTTAGACACCAGGGTCGTTTTTTAACGTGGAGAAAAGGAACAAAAATAAAAATTGTCTCAGTCGTGAAGAATTTCTCCTCCACTGACAGAGAACAAGAAATTGAAGTGTAACATCTGAAGAACAGATACTACACTTTGATCTTGACCCGAAGAAATTATTGGCAACGTTGATTGCTCATTGTCTTTATTTTGTCGATAGAAATATTTGCTAGTTTCCAGTTGTTTCTTTGAAGTATTCTAAAGGGGGTTTTAAAGGGAGGGGATATCATATGAGCACCCCCCCCCGCTCCCATTTCAAAATTCGAATGTTTTAGAGTTGCATTAAATTTGATCCATGGTCATTAGACACCAATTAAACAAGATTCCCTCGATTTAAGTTTCTGAAGGCAAGCCTTAAATTGCAAACAGGAAAAAAATAAATTGAAATTTATTTTTAAAATTTAAATAAGGATTCTAGACATACAGTTTAGTAGCACTTGATTTTGATCTTTGTAAGGTGACATGAAAGTGGTGGGAAACTTCTGTTCGAGAGAATCAAACTTCGTTCAGAAACAAGTGTTTTCTTGATTGCTTTATATATATATATATATATATATATATATATATATATATATATATATATATATATATATATATAAACTAGCACGCACATACATCTACTGTTTTATTTATATAGATTATTAATATTATTATTATTAGCGACAGCAACGGCCATTTTAACTTTGTAATTGGGTTAATTTTCATTAATATTTCCGCTGTTCTTTTAATCATAAGGAATCAACATCTCTTGTGTGCTTCGTTTCTCAATTGTTAATCTTCATAAAAACAAATTTTCAGTTCTTTGTTTTTCCACTCGTTTCTTGTTGTCTAATCGTCTTTGAGAACCAATTAAAACAATTCTGATTGGCTACGAGATTTTTAGAGATTCATCTCAAGGACGTTCCGAAAATATTTTAGTCAGCCTGAAGAATGGCGTTCACAATGGAGAACGCAAAAATTGGCTACAGGGCAAAAGATCGGTGCTGTCCACTGAGCATATTCGATATAGGTGAACGTCATACTAGATGGAGCGAATACTTTATTTTTATTTCTTTAATATTTTTTATATATGCACTTCATTTCTAATTTAAATGTTCTTAAACCAGCTTTTATTTATATTTTGTATTATGTTGGCCCTTCTCTTCTGATGAGAATTATTTAGCTTTGAAATGCTATGACCTAAAGAGGTTTTTCTCCATTTTTTTCCCATTTTCCTTAATGAGCTGATATGTTAATGAAGTTATATTCAACTTTTATTCTTCATCTTTTATATAATATATATGAAAGCTATTTTTTTTTCATCTAAATAAAAAAGATAATCTGATGAGTCATAGACGACGAAACACGTGTCAGTGGATAATTATATTTTAAAAAACAATATATATGCCGCTCCCCATGTGGGGTACCAAATGGGTTAAAGGGAAAATTATTCCCAACTCGCATTTAGGTAAAAATGCACTTTCGTAAAAAATTAAATTCATTCAAAACGTATCGCAAAAAAAAAATAAGCACCCGCACACACACACACACACACACACACACACACATATATATATACATACATATATACATATAATATATATATATATATATATATAATAAACATGTGTTATAATCATTCAACCACGGTAGTGGTTGAATCATTCAACCACGGTAGTGGTTGAATATATGCTTAAGTCCGAAATTGAATGAATCGAGACACATCCAAACCCCCACCACTAATTCCGTTCGCAACCAAATTTCAAACAGGGTATATAGTTGGATAGAACACCTCATTAGCTACATTTTGAAAAAAAAATTTCGAAAATTGGTTCAGTAGAAAAAAAGTTACAACAAAATATGTGGGTTCACAAACAGGAGAGTAAGTACATAAGTGACTAACGTTTTTTTTTTTATTTTGCATAACTTTTTTTGTATATAAATAATTTTACTGCGATTTTGCCAATATGACATGTTAGCGTAACGGTTAGAGTACCGGGGGTTTGGTGGAAAGATTTTAGGTTCAATCCCGTGTATCGTTTTTTTTATAATTAAAAAACCGAACTTTTTTTTTAATAACTAATTTTTTTTTAACTCTCCTTATGATTTTATAGCAAAAAATGGTGAATTTATCGATTAAAAATATTAGTGAATTCTATGATATACATATTCTTTGAATGAACTCAAATTTTTCGTTATTATATTTGATGAAAAATGTAGTCCCATTTTGGCAATGCGTCTGACCAATGATGCTTTTGAACCCGCGACCAGCACTGCGATGTCATCAGCAACAGCCTGGGCATAAATATTCCTATTTTTAAACTCCTTTAAAAGAGGATTCAGCATACAGTTCCATAGGAAAGGTGATAAAATCCCACTTTGGGGGTTTCATTTAACTACTTCCCTTTTAACAGTTGCCCTCAGTAGTTCTACTTGAACTGTTCTGTGCCTCACCATATACTCAATCCATTGGATGAGTACTGGTGGCACATTGAGTTCTCGTAGCGACTTGAACATACTACTGAAGGGTATGTTGTCAAAAGCTCCAACGATATCTAAAAAGACACCGAGTGCCATCTTCTTTTTTGTTAGTTTACGCTCTATACAGATCACGAATTCATGAACCGCAGTCTCGGTAGAGACCCTGGCTCGGAACTACTGTGATTGAATGATAAATATTGCATAAATGGTTGTTTGAGATCAAATTTTTTTTGACAATCATTAATAAATATTATAAATTTATATATTAATACAATAGCAATGCCTGGAAAAATCATGGATTATATGGAAAAATGCGCGCATGAAAAGTAATATTCTTAAGATTTTATAAAACCTGGAAAAGTAAAGGACAAGAAATTCAACCTGGAAAAGTAAAGAACAAGATATTCTAGTAAAGTAAAAAATAAGAATTTTTCGACTTAAAATATTGCAGCTAAAAATAAAATTTGAATATTGATAAATATTTTATTTATTATTTGCATATGTTGTTGTTTATTGTTGAGTTAGAAAGGGTGTCAGTCGCTGGATTGAACTTGATAGAAAGAATTAAATGATCCTAATTATGATATAATAAAATTATTAATTTTTATGTAAATTATAAAATTATTAATTCCATCTACTAACTAACTAATGAATTAATTTTATTCAAACAATTTTCACTACATAAATATATGCAAATAATAGGGGGGAAATAAGTTCAATCCAGCGACTGACGCCCTTTCTAACTCAACAATAAACAACAACATATGCAAATAATAAATAAAATATTTATCAATATTCAAATTTTATTTTTAGCTGCAATATTTTAAGTCGAAAAATTCTTATTTTTTACTTTACTAGAATATCTTGTTCTTTACTTTTCCAGGTTGAATTTCTTGTCCTTTACTTTTCCAGGTTTTATAAAATCTTAAGAATATTACTTTTCATGCGCGCATTTTTCCATATAATACATAATAGATTGCAAAAATCCACAAACACTTTTTGTTCTTTTTAAATTGTATATTTTAATACACGGTTTCTAATAAATTAATATTCTGTAATATACAGTTATAATTTTATACTGCCGTATTTTCTTGTATATACACTCTATTTTCGTTGATAGTAAAATGTTTGTCACAGATTCCGAAAATAGATACCACACTTTTTATCTTATCTTGAAAGGTCAAGAAACCATAAAAATGTATTTTTTTTTATGTCTAGTCATTTTTTAAATGAGAAAATAAATATGATTTAATCTAATATTATTTTTTGACAGAAGTAGTTAGTGCAGTATTAGTTTTGTTGCCATGATATCGTCCGTCCAAGAATTACCTCCTCTTTAAAGCAGGTGTATTTCTCCCAGGTATTATAGCCTCCTTTGTTAGGGGGTAATGCATCTTTTGTTGTCACGAGACCATCTTCCAAGGACTACCTTCTCCATTTGGTGGTCGGAGTGTAGTGAAGTGTCTGTACTATTGTCATGATAACATACACACAGATATTACCTTCTCATTTTGTAGAATGATTCTCCCATGTATTACCTCCTCTTTTGTGAAAATATAGTATATTCTCCTTCTTTGTGATACCCTCCTTCCATGAATATCTTCTGTCTGAGTAGTGTACTATCCTGTTATCCTGACACCCTCTCCCGAGCGTTAGGTCCTCTTTTGAGCTCTGGTTAAATTTTATGAATCATGAAAAAAAGGAGTTTGTCAAACAATTTAATATATATAAAAAAAAGACATCCGATCCAAAATTAGTTTCTTGCTTTCTCTCTTCCCCTTTTTATCCTTACATCTTTTTCTACTCCAACGCCCATCTCTTGATTCATTCTGTTTATAATAAGATAAAATAAGCTCTCAACATGGTTCCATAATTACTTACATTTTTCATAATCTGTACACAACTTGATATAGATAACCCAATGAAGGATTGCCGGAAGTCTTTTTATCATAGTATCTAGAGAAATGAATGGATTACCCAAAATAATTTCGTCCCGCACATAATTTTATTTTTTGATTTTGTTTTTGCAGCCTCTGTGCTAAGCATTTTTTATTTTCTTAAAGAGTCACCGCTTATCAAGGACCAAAGGCCATGCGAGGATAAAGGTTAAATGAATGTCGGGTTGATGATGAGACAACACCATGATGATTGGTAGTAATAATAACAGTGGAAGCTTGGCAGAATTTGATTATACAAGATGACAACTCAACAAGAATTTGTTTACATTAGTCTTGAAAACGATTATGCTGTAGTCAGCTGGGAAGCAACCCTGTGGTATCGTGTCCCACAGATGGGTAGTTCTCGGAAATATATTTTTAAACGTGTAATTTATTTCTTTACTCGGAAGAGACTTTCGTTCGTATTTAATTTGCACAGAACTGTAACGATACCAGCATCTCAACTTTGATATGATACTAAGCATGAAAATAATGCCGTTCAGTACTATTTTTTAATAATACCAAAAAAAGTTTAAAGCCAAGGTCAGTGGTATTAATGGTATTATTAGATTGTCTCCTCTAAACGGTTTCTTTTAACTTAGTGTCTTGTCAAACTAAATATAAACCATATCATTCCACTCGCATCTAGATCCATGAAAACTAATTATGTAATAACTGCGACTTTTAACTATGGATTCTTTGAGTCACCCCTAACCTTATTTGCACCCACAAAATTTAAGTTTCAAGTTTGGTTCAAAACTCGGTTACAACGCGACACTACAGCTTATGTTTACTGCCAGAATTATGTTTAGTTTTCAGTCCCTGTTTCAGATTTTATGAATGCAGCTTTTTAAGATAAACCTTCAAAAATGATGACGAATTTAAAGAAAAGTTCTTATGATCTACAATTTATTCGTAGTAGAATGTCGTCAACTGAAAAATTGTAATGTAGTCTCCTGTCTTACTGGTCATAAAGTTGTTAGAACAGAAATGAAAACAAGTTTTATATATAACTAGTATGGATACCCGGCGTTGACCAGGTGGACATGAAGTTCAGTTTGGACACAGCTGCTATACTAAGGCTATTGAGCTCTTTCATCGATACCCCCACAAAAAAATAACCCCCCTCCAAAAAAAGAACCTCTCCACCAGATATTTTGACAGAAGGGATACAAAGAGAATAGCTATTTTCCGGACCCCCCCCCCAAAAAAAAAAAATAATGAGTCAAAACAACTTTTCTTTCAATCAAATCAAAATAGCGAGTGCCTGTGCGACCGGCAAAAAAAAAAAATAATGAACCACGGCAGCTGGATTTGAATCTAAAATGCGAAAGGGGAAAAGGGGAAAAAGTTACTGGCTAATGCGGTATGTCATGATGCTGCAAAATAACATTTTTAAACAATTTCAGTTTGCTACGCGTGAGTGACTTGCGAAAATTGCAACGCGGAAAGTGACCCCTCCCCCTTGCGAGAAACGATCCAGTTGACCACAACAAAATTAATCATTTTTTTCTAATTTCCATATATTATTTATACGAGGTATTGCTCTTTCGGATGGTACTGGTTTCGACCCAGTCGGATGCAGCTGGCAAAAGTTTTTAGTAGACATACAAGCACATAGACGACTTTCCTTCATATAATAGACTTGCGTGGGTGCCCGGCGTTGTCTGGGTGTTTGGAGGTGGGTTTTGAGAAAAAAAAAGAAAACCTGGTAGTAGGCAGGCAGGTTCAAATCCGTGCCACGAAGGCGGAAAAGAAAGTGAAAAAAAATCTGACGTCTTAGCCGATGTCTCCATGACATAACCGGAAATCAAAAGCGTTCAAATTAATCAAAGTCAATCCAACAGTGACGATGACTTGCTAAAATGTCGGCTGAAAAATTCGACCCCTCCTTGTACAAAACAGCCGAGTTTAGGGTGAATGTTTTTGGCCAATTTTTTTATATTTGTTGCCAGAGACGTCAAGCTTCAAAATGATACTGATCTTGTCAGGATCTGTCGCCTCTGTCAAAAGTGTTTGCGAGACATACATACATACATACATACATTTAGACAAACAGGTTAGATTTATATAATAGAAGATGTAGCATCTGGGAAACAAACATTAAGAAAGGAATAAAATCCGAGTTGGCATTTTTTCTTTTTGAATAAAAGTTTTTATTACTTTTTTCTGTCTTAACACCACTTAAATCTCTTGCTATCATCCATCTTACCTGGTGTACACTTTCCTTCTTCCTCCGACTGCATGGAGGCCAGAGCCAGCTCATTCTCAACCTCGACTTTACATTCCAATTTTCTTTGGCGTCGCACTTTGTTTCTCTCGACCACTTGATGCATTTTTTCTCTTTTTCTCCTTTTTTCCTTTTTCTTCTCGTGCACACTTCCTAATTTGCATATGCACGTTTTTCAGCTGCTGCTGCTAATTTCTCCACAAGCCAGCCATCCTTCACTACTGCCTGTATTTTCCCACACGCTCATATGCACTCTGTTACATACATAGCTTACAATATATTGCGTTTAGAATGTTAACCTTCCTTTCTGCACACTCGGCTCGTGGCTATGATCAACTGAAAAAGTTTGGTGTGCAGAAGGCAGGATATCCACTCTCTTCAAGCGATATAATTTCCAAACATGTTATTTACTTCAAGTTAGAAATTTTTATCCAAATATAAGTATTTCTTTGAATATCTTTAGATTAAAAGCCCTGTTTAGTGAAGTAAAAACATTTCTTTTCTTTTTCAAGTGGTCCCTGCTGATTTTGAATTTTTTAACCATTTCAATAGATTTCTAGTCATGGCTATCAGCTGCGTCATGACATGATATAGATTGCCATGACATAAGCCCAATAAAATATTGCAGAAAGGTTGTTGCTAATATTAAAATGAACTTGATAATACACACTAGCCTTTGCTTTTGGTTATATACATTAGCATTGGTACCCAACATTGCCCAGATGAAGAGAGGTGGTATGCTGAGGCTATTGAGCAACCAACCTCCAGAAAAAAAAAAATCAAAACAACTATTGTTCCAATAAAAATAGCAGCAAGTACTCCTGCAAGTGCAAAAAAAAAAAAAAAAAAAAATTAGCCGTAGTAGCTAGGCTCGAACCTGTAACGCGAAAGAGGAAAAGGAAGTGAAAAAAGCTAATGCCTTAGCCGTCTTGGCCACGGCGACTTATGACGTCATGGGCATTCGAAATAACGTCTTTTAAATGTATAATGAGATTGCTAGGCGTAGGACTTTGCAAAAAAATTTTGATACTGAAAATTGACCGCTCCTTGCAAAAACAGTTCATTTGACCAGCACTGAATTAAACTTTTGGGCCAATTTTTAGATATTTGTCATCCGAGAGATTGACCTTTCTATCAATACTAATTTTGTCACAGTCTGATGCGTCTGTCCAAAGTTTTTGACAGATATACAAACACACACACAAACTAAACACATATTTTCCCTTTTCTATAATAGTTGTCCGTGTGTGTGTGTTCCTTATAGAAATAAAAATGAAATGTGTATTATGTGCAAGTAAGATGGTAAATGCCCTCATAAGGGCATTTAAAGAAATAGGGGCTGGATCTCTTAAAACTTTAAGTGTGTCCTATTTTGTTGAAATTTATCTGCAGTCAGTATAAACTTCAAGGCTAACTAACAAACTGAAAAGGTAGTTCTTTAGAGTAGTAGTGGAGTCAGTCCTTGTTTACAGTGCTACAACCTGGATACTCACCAAAAGATTGGAAAGAAAGCTAGACGGCACATACTACCGTATTAAATGCTAAATATATCTTGGCAAGATCATTCCATGAAGCAGCAACTTTATGGCAAATAATCTGTCATATCTACTACCATCAGGGAGTGATGTTTGATTTGCCGGTCACTGCTAGAGGAGCAATCAAGAGCTAGTAAAAAGTATTAACGGGCGCACAAGCATAGGACAACCTGGATCTACGTACATCCAGCTAATTGCACATGATGATATAATGGAAAACACGGAAATCTGGAGAGAGTCACATTGATCCAGGCAAGGTGTCCGACCAGATAAATAGATGGTACCAAACATTAATGCTATTGTTTCTTTTTCTTTGTCTTTGAAAAACACAATCATGTTCTGCAAAACAAAAAACAAAAAGAAAACAATTTTCTTCTACAAAACAACCAAACCAAACACCATGAATAAATATTTGAAGATATAAAAGAACTTGCAGCATAAAACTTTTACTATAGTGACTGGAATCAGCATTAAATAATCCCAAAAAGGGTTGATATGCCATAAAACAAAACAACCAAACCAAAAGAAATCTGGTTATTTATTAGATAAACCAAGTCTAAAAAGGGATCCCGTCATCAGCATTCGATCCCCTGGATTCCAAACATTTTAGTTAAAGAGTTAGCCTTTTAAGAACCCAATAAGGGAGAAAGAGGCTGCTGAGGAAAAGGTCTACCCCTGAAATAATTATATAAAAAAGTTTTTTTTTTTTTTTTTTTTTTTTATCTAATGATGTTTACAAATTTCTTTTGCTTCGATTTAATAAATTTTTTAATGGTTATCCAGATTGGCAGTTATGGCGACATTTAAAATTTAAGAAAATACGTAAATGTCTATATGATGTACGCACCAGTCGTGGGGCGAAGATGAAAAAAAGAATTGCTAAAATATGTAATTTGATCAAGTAGTTTTATTTTTATTTAAGAAAATCAAATTTTGCTCTTCTGACGAGGGTGAAAAAAAAGCGACCAACGAATCAGTGGACAAGGGCAGATAAACCTGGTGCGTGTGGAAAGTGTCAAAACAATCACTGGTTATCTCCCCTTATGTTATTTAGTAAAACCTGGTCTCATCTGTCATCCGTAAAAATAAACAGCAAATTTGTTGTTCAAGAAAAAAAAACTACTTGATCAAGTTTTGTGATTTTTGGAATATAAAATTTTCATTCTGTACCAAGTAGGTACAATATAAGTTTTTCTTCATTTTTGTTTATTGCTATAAGTGCCAATCTGAATAAGCACCTTTTTTTTTTTTTTTTTTTTTTCCTCCACTTTTCTCTGAACATTCCGGACTCAACCATTAGCTTTCCTCTACTCTTATGGAGAAACATTATCTAATTCTTAAAAAAACTTTTTAAAAAATTAATCTTATTTCTCATGATTATATTTGCTCATGAAGTGTTAAGATTTGATTATGAATCGTGTGCAAGATGCCAAGTTGCCTGAGCAAAAAAAAATTAAAAAGTCAAAAATTTTTTACAATGTTTATGAAATTTGCTTTCAGTAATTTGCTTCAACATATTTCAATATTAATTTTTTTCCCAAGCATTTTTCCTTATTCTACATGTGATATTTCACTAGTTTTTTCTCTCCAGTTAAATGGTTTTTAATTTCACAAAATTACATTGCAGAGTTAGAATAGCAAAACTTCCAAAACATAAATGGTATTTACTTCAACTGAGAAAATTTTAATCCAAATGTAAATATTTCTTTTAATACGTGAAGAACAAAAATGTTGTTTAGCCAAGTAAAAACAATTTTTTTTTTTTTTTTTAGCTTGGGTTGATGGTGAAGTGTATGTTTGAGCATCATTCAGAATTTATTGACATTCATTTCCCCGATATCTTTCTATTAAGAACTCTTTCAAGAAGGATATCACGTGAAGACCACGTGAAGGTTGCCAACGTCCCTAAGTGAACGTGTTTCTGTGGAAAAACTTGGATTCAAACTTGGCATACTCAAGTTGTCAGTTTGTATTGTTAACCACTAAGCCACTGCTCGAATGATTTAAAACTAAAAATCTTTTCAAATTCCATGAAAATCTATACATCATTCAATTTGACAAAGATTTCTAATTTTGAAAAGATACACCTGAAGGTCCAAAGTGACATCGACAGAAAAGATGTGAATTTTATAACACAGATAAGAAAGGTAGTCCGAATAATCTAAATCCAGCTCATCTAAAAAAAAAAAAAAAAAGAAAAATTAAGAATATCGTGTAAGTTAGATTTTTTTCAGTTTTCCTATAAAATAATTAAAAAGAATTATTTATGGCGTTGAATTATTTTATAAATCCAAATTATTGAATAGTTAAAGAGCATCATGAATTCATTGTGAGATTAATATTTCATCTTGTGCATATATATATGGAATTATCTAATTTTACTGCCAGTCAGATGATTCAGACCCTAGATCCAAATTTTATTTTTATATAAAAAATAAATACTATAATACAGATATTATTCGTTATTAAGCACTATCTAATAAATACTTCAATTTTATTAGATTATATATATATATATATATATATATATATATATATATATATATATACAAAGAACAAGTAGTTAATAAAACATGTTAAAAAACACTTTGAAAAAGAGTTAAAAACATATTTAATTTAAAAAGGAAGCACTAAATAAGTGGATAGTCATTAATCCGCGAAGTTTCAAAGAAATACTTTCCTTCTCATCAGACGGTAGGATTTAGCAAAATGCGGGGATCGGATTTT
>NC_136500.1:76792092-76912092 GCF_053919585.1 Euprymna scolopes | reverse complement strand
AAAATCAATAAATATTATTTGATCATTATTACCAGCGATGGAAGATTTTGCTTTAAACAAAATCTAATAAAAAAAGACAATTAAAAGAATCGTTTTGGCATCAGGAAATAGGCACTACTTTTTCGATATCGATTCCGATACACCCAAATTTGTCAATTTTTCCGATTCTGATTAATCGTCCCAACACTAATATATATGTCAAAACATTGTTAATTCACTACCCGGCATAGCAACAGCTGAATAGCATAACGGTTAGAAGTGCCGACTGTTGTTTGGACAGTTGAGTTTCGATTCTGGCTTGAGATAGTTTCTTGTCTAGCTGCACTGATGAATCTCAATATTTAATTATTAAAACTTAATTTTGATAGCTTAATAATAGTCCTATTAAAGTATTAAATCAAAGTGGTAATGCCAGGAAGTGTAATATCATGACAAACAAATAGAAACTACACTCTAATTACCCTTAATTGAGCATTGAGTATATTCGTCAAAAATAGTATAATAAACTGAATTTAGCATTAAAAAGATATTAATATTATAGTTTTGTTTACAAACAGGCAGATACCAAATCTCCATTGTTAAGATTATGCCTTCCCTGCAAGGCAATTTATTTCAAAAAAGCAGCGCAAACTTTCTTTTATGGGGTTTTTTTTTATTGCAGAAAAAATACTAGACTAAAACCTCTTCAAATAACATTTCTTGAAACTAAGCTGTTGAAATTGAAGTAACAAATTGCATGAAATTGACTGAATTTATAAATAATTTCTCGAGTTTGGGGGCATGTGATTACACTAAAAATTTTGCCCAGTATTTTTTTATTTATTTTTTTATTTTTTTCAAGGATATAAATTGTAAGCTTTACTGATCTTATCAATATGCCTTTTATTAATGTTTAAAGTAGTTTCACTTATTACTAGTCATGGTAAATAAATAAATAAATAAAAATAAACACAACCTCTCCCTTTGCTATAATCAGAATGAATACTGCTTTTCTTTTATATATATATATAGAGAGAGAGAGAGATATTACATATTGTCAGCATTAAAACTAATTTTTAAGTGATATTAATCTCCATTTTATTCACACCTCGTTGTACCTATCCGGCTTTGGCCGGGTTTTTTGCAATTAACACAATTTCATTTTTATTTCAACAAATAAAAACTTTTCCATGCATATATTTATTCACCTCCTCTACAGGCAAGGTTAGAGACAAGGTCAGGTGAGTTTTCGAAAAGCCAGCACACTAGGAAAAGTGTACTTTTGGCTTACAAAAAATAATTAAACCTCTCTCTTCAGCATTCCCCGGTAGGAGACCCATTGGGTGATTAGCAATAAACTTTTATTTTCTCAGAAAAAGATAAAGCGTGGAAGAATGGAATATTTAGAACCCCACTGATAGAAGCCTGATAGAAACAAAGCAACTGTAGGAGTCCTTGTCAAGGGTGAATCCCTGACTGGTACAAACATATCCGTGCGTATCTCCGAAGAAAAAGTAAAAAGAAATAAAATTTTAAACAAAAGTCAAAAAGCAAAAAGAAACAATAAAAAAAAAAATTAAAAGAAAGAATCTTCTATTATATAAAGGTCAGTTGTGTGTGCGCGCGCTCGCGCGTGTTGAGGTAAAAGTATAAAAAAAAAATTACCAAACGAATTCTTGCCAAGTTTTTATTTCCACTACTTATGCTTACTATGCTATAATCCCATGGACTAATAGATACCCATTAAGCGGTATCCTCGAGCGGCCTCCGGGCTTTGATAAGTGGTGTTTCCTATGTAAAAAAAAAAAAAAAAAAAAAAAATTCTTGATTGGCATTGCCTTGAGTAATTAATATCTAAAATTTAGAGCAAATTATTCTTTCTTCAATGCTAAGAAGTTGAGGGAGAAGGGAGGTCAGGTTTTCAACTATTTTCTGTACTATTTTTTATCAATGAGTTACTGTTCTTATTCCTACTCATTTATTGAGAAATCTATATAAGTGTGTGTGTGTGTGTGTGTGTGTGTGTGTGTTTGCATGTCCAGAGAGAGGGATGAGCTGAGGTGGATAGAGAGGTAAAAGGATAGAAGCTTGGATTAAAGTTTGTTACACTTTTGTGTTAGGCAACGTTTGGTAGGCCTGCTAGTATTCTTATAAATCTTCTTGGACATTTTAGAAAATATCTAAAGATTTTTTTTTTTTTTTTTTTCTTTTTTGTTTGTTTTTATGTTTTTTTTTTCTCTCAAGCCTGTTTTCCATAAACTGCCATTTTTCGGTTATGTTCAGCAGATTCATTTTGCCCTGGATGCTGTAAGAGCGATCGTTTCAATACACTGACACGCAGCTTTGGTAATTTGTTCTGAGAGTAAATTGGATTCCGAGCTGCAGTTTATTACCTCAGTTTTCCATGCTAACGATTACCCTTTGGATATCAATAATGATAATAGTAGTATTAGTAGTAGTATCAAGTCATAATAAAATATTCCAATAAGCTAAAGCTGCTGGATTCCGGTAAATATTGTCTGTTCTTGTTTAGCTTTGGATGGGCAAGGCTAATGGTAAGTTTGCTAAAAAAATATGCTGTGCAATGCAAGAATTTTACAGTTTTTAATATTTTGGCAGAAGGTATTTGATGAAATCCAGATAAATATTTTTCCCTCCTATCTTTGCAACTCTGTAATGTATTGTTTAAAATCTCAGTGTGATTGGTAGGACTAAATTAAACTAAATATAGCCCATGGTAAATACCTTTACATTTAGCAGCTGTTTCAAAATTCATAATGATTGGCTAATTAGTTGCGGGGTGAATCACACAGAACTATATATATATATATATATATATATATATATATATATATATATATATAATATATATATATATATATATATATAATCACGCAGATAGAACTTATTTGTTATAAATAGATGTATGCATATATAATGACTAAAAATAAAAAAAAATACAAACAAATTGAACACCCTTTGGTAGTAGATAAAGTTTATAAAGAATAAAGTTTTCCTTCCTCATGGCTTGCTAGATTGGTATAGTATAAAGAAGCTTTAAATGCTGGAGAAAAAAAAACCCCATTCTGGTCTCAATCTCAACCTAAAGTAATTGCCCATCTCACTATTCTTGAAACAGTCTTTGGATGACATATTAAATGAAAAATGAGGAATAAGTTATATATAACGTTATTATATCATCAGAACATACTCGGACATGGCCTAACGAGAGGGATCACAGACTGGATAAGTTTATAATATGCAGTAAGCTATGAGAATATATATGTTGCAAAAGTTTTTCTGTTTCATCTCTGTAAGTACTCGTCAGACAGAAATGCATTGAATTCATGTTACTCGGTCTATTTAGTATATGCGCGTTGTTTAGTTTAGATAGGTAACCAATCAGATTCATTGTTATACCCACCCACAGGATAATGTTTTCCTTAGTCAATGGCAAGGCTTAATTTAAACGGTGGTTTTAGAAACTGGATTCAATTTCCTTTTGTTTGTAGTTAGATTACACTGTTAAATAGATCGATAGCATAGTCCTTACTGATCATTTTGTTCTTGGATATATTTAACCAGATATGTTTGCTTCCAGAATATCCGTGCATCTCTCTCTCTCTTTATCCTGACAATACATGCATTTTAATTGTTTGAGAATATTAATGCAGACACCTTGTGTGATTATTTTTTATTTTTATATATCGTTTTATGCCCTTAAATATATATATCAACTTCTCTGAGATACAATATATATATATATATTTGTCTTTCTATATAGAAATATCATATAAGAATATCGGCTTGTCTCCTCCTATCGTTGTATAAGGGATCTTTTCTGTATCGGTAATTTTGTCATCTCTTGATAATCGCATTAAAGACGAGGTGATGTTGATTGACAGATATTCAGGGATTTTATTCGCCTTTTACGGAATCACTGCAGCAAATTCTAAAATTAAACTGGATAATCATCTGAAGCGTGCACACCAACATTGTGGATTTTCTTAAGTTTTTTTTTAAATTATTTTTAGCAGGAAAGTAGTCATGTTTGCTTTGTATTTTTTCCTTCATTTTACTACGTAATCTAATTAATTTAAAATGGCATGGTTGACCACTTGAGAATACTTGTTAATGCGATATTCATTATATTTTATATTGATGTAGTACAAGGATAAACAACCCTTTTGGAGAGCTTCTAAGCTCCCCAAATGTAAAAGCCTTCTATTCGTTTTTTCTTGTCCTCAGGGGAGCAGGCATGTAAAATGCTATTTTCATCTCGAAATGTCAGTGCACATCTAACCTGGAAATTGACAGATGTTTATAAAATTTCGGCACAATCGGGGTACACAGGTGCAAAAGGTCAAGCCTGTTTGGCTGAGACCAGGATTTGTAAAGCAAAAACATTTCAGTCTCTTTGTTTATAATATCTATCTCTCTTCCCCCCCTCTCTCTCTCTCTCTGTTTCTCACACACACACACACATACCCACACACACTTTTTCTTTCTATCACTCTTTCCTTCTCGGTTTAAGGAAGAATGAATTATAATTCAGTTGAAGCCAGTGCGCCGCACAAGGCGGATCACAAAATGTTGGAATCACAACTCTGTTGAGAATGGATCTCTAGTTAAAAAACGCCCTTCCAATTGTTAAAATAAGTGACTTCCATTTTTATTTTAAAAAAAAATGTCTTGTCACTTAATACAGACATTCAATATTTGCGCCGTGATGCTGCCAGTAATAATGCCAACATAGAACTCAAAAATAAACCCATCAGCTGATGTAGCTCACGACATATCAACCCCTTGATCTAAAAAGGATGTGCCTATCGTGTTTAATACCCGGAGAGCTGGTCGTCATGCCCAGAGCATAACCTTCCAGAAACGAAGTAACTCACTCCAGCAAACAATACTAACACATTGATATCCGCACATTTTGTTGGCATATGCAATAAAAAAAAAAAGTCTGTATATTAAATAACAAGTGCACGCGCCTAGTGTAGGTGGGTGTCAATTCATATTTTCTTTTTACAGTTCTATATGGTATTCTAACTCTATGTAATATTTTATTGGATCATCTAGAAATTTCTAGATATTTTTCATGGGTGGAAATGAAACTTATTTGTTTGTATGACATTATTGTTCAGTGAATGCTTAAGAATTTTTTTTTTTTTCACCTTCCATCACAGTAAACTCTCTTGTCATCTTTAATGGAGCTGATAGAGGGGGGAGGGATGAAAATGCATTACCTAGACAGTGATTGAACTCGCGACCTTCAGAGCATGAGATTCTTGTGTAGCCAAACATCTGGTCATGCAAATGACAACCTAAATAGCCGTTTCACTAACATATACTTTTTTCCAGAAAAGTGGCACAAAAACATTGTTTCTCCCAACTCCCTTTCCACATGAAATTATATTTTTTTGAGTATACATCTAACTTCTATATCAATAAAGTGTTTATTTTTTTCTCGTTAATAGAGTTTTGATAGGATACGAACTGAACACTTCTTCGACAAACTTTTCAGACTTATCACGTGCAGCACTCCTTAAAGCTTGTTCCATGAAACTATGCAGACATTTCATCCATCTTAAAATTGTTACATTTAACAAAATGCTTTTCTCCATCACATATTACCGTATAGAAGGTAGCAAACTGTTTACCCTCTATTCATGAAGTCCTCTCACTCGCCTCATAAGTGTTCTTCCTTAACAGGGATAATTGTTTTTACTGCACCGCTTAACAAAATGCCGCCTTCAATGACGTATCTCCCGTACGGTTTCACCCTCTATACATGAAGTCCTCTCACATTACTCACAACATTGGATTAACAGGTATACTTATTTTCAGTCAACCATTATTTTCTTTGCATTCTACAACTACTTATGAGACAAAACGACAAATTAAGAACCTAAATAATAGGCACTCCCTCGAATTCAAATAGATTCTACGTTGCGTCATGCTTGTTTATAAATATGCCTCAAAGATTCAATAAGCTAGATCTAAAATTCTAGATCTGTACATGATGAAAGTAGGCCTAGATCTAATCATAATTTTAAAATTGAATCTTGAATAGATTGACTAGTCACTTCTGGTAGTGACAACTCTATTAATTAAATGTTAGGAACTTAATTATTATGTCTGTTAAACCAGTGAAATTAATATGGCGTCTTTCATAGAAGAAATTGTCATGACGAAAATGATCTTTTCTAAAGAAGCTGTTGAGATAGATGGGAGGAAGTGGATTGGGGAAAGGAAGGAATGGGAAGGAGGAGGGAGAGGGGGTTATAAAATCTAAGAAAAGAGACTAGTAAACGACAACACATTTGCTTTAGGTGAAGTAAGAAGCCAGGTGATAATTGAGACAGTGGAGAGAAAGAAATGACAAACAAAATATGTTTCTCCTTTCGGACCACACATTATTTGTTTCATTTAGATCATTTGAACTACTGTTCTCATCTTGAAGTGTTATTCTCACAACGTTTTGGCCTGTATAACTTCGAGATTTATCTTGTCAAACGCGGGAATTTACACACAATTTCGAGCAGAACCCTTTATTTAATCATCAGAGGGTATCTTGCTCTTGTTCTGTCAGTCATAACCGGGTAAAAGTGCGACGTAATTTGCAACTGTAATAGTATCGTCTTCAACCTTTAGAAGAGTGTCACTTAGAACTGAATTTTTACTCAGCACTTTAGGACATTACGCCAACAGGTCCTTGTGGAATCATCTAAATGATACAAATTATCAGTTCTTATTTCTAAAATTCAGAAAAATAATGTATTATAAATGCACTTGCAGGGTGACCCAATGTTACCCGTGATTAAATGAAGGTCAACGAATGTTTCACACTCCCATATTTTTTGTCATCAAAACTGGCGAAATTGCCCATTTTCCAATCAAATCTATTGATTACCTACTCTATCGCGATGCACCTGGAGAAAGCTTCATATGCCTCTTGCAGTGACTAAGTTCACAGTATATTGTAGTCTGCATTGCACTGTGGAGAACCGACTGTTGATTTTTAAGAATAATTTTTATATATAATGGTTTGCATAAAATTTAAAATGCTGAAGTCAAGTATTATGCTTCCACTTTGCCCTAAACAGAAACATTAATTTCGAATACTCCCTTGTCATATCAAAGAACCTACTGTTGATTTTATATGGCAGGTAGTACTGCTTGTGCGATAATGGCTTTTCATTTTAAACTTAAATTCAAGTCAAGTGTTATTGTGAAATTATGCTTCAAACAGAAACGTTCATTTTAGATGTGCCTCTGTCATATAGAATCTACTGTTGATTTTATATGTTGGGCCTTTCAGCGTGTGTGGTAATAAAACTTCTCAAATGCATTTCTGATGTTAGGTTGTGTAAGGTGTTAACTTTGGTCAAAATCGCCTGTTCCTTCTTTCACTGGATTGTTTCGATTATTGATACTTAACAAAGACATTCCAACATAAAACCTATCTAAAAACACTGCCAGGCACATAATGTACATTTGTGTGAAATTTATTTTTAAAAATCGGCGCAGCCGTTTTGGAGTCCATAGGGAGCGAACTCACAGACAACAATAAAAAGGATGCGTTTTGTCTGAACGATTTTTTTTTTATTTAATTTTTTTTACTTTTAGTTGAATTATAAACAACCTGCACATTTATAACATTTCTGTCACAGATTAAAAAAAAATTAAATGCTATTTGTTTGTAATTTTTTAAAATAAAACCTTTTTATATTTAAATAGTAAAACTTTCTATAAATAAGCCCCCTTTTTAATTAAAAAAAAAATTGAAAATATCTGGTATATATCGTGTATGACATGAAAAGAATTTTGTTAAAAAAAAAGAACGAAAACATTTTCAAATCATAAACGCATCCTGCATTTTCAAACATTAACTTGTTTTTTAAATAAGTGATTAGAAAGTTCTGAAATAAAAACGAAACGTTGATGAACGTATAATTTTTTGTCATATATATATATATATATATATATATAATACTCTACATCAAGTTAAGCATCTACCAATATCCTTGGATTCCTGAAAGTTCAACGCTTGAGGCTAAAAATACGAAATTAACTCATTCTTCAGTGGATGACCCAACATATTCATATTTATAGAAAGCCCCCAAAAATAAATAAAATAAAACAAATAATATTCACAAAAACAATACAGAGCGTAAATATAAATTGAATTTTCATATAACAAAAATGCTATTTTAAAGTCAAGCATGGCTATGAGATAGAAACTCTTATTAAACTGATTGGACGCATCTGAAATAATTTGACACTGAAGTCTGACTGACAGACTAACGAACGAAGCTTCTTGTAAAGTTATGTTGATATATGTAAAAAATAAATAAATAAATAAATTCTACTTATTGTCTCTTTCTGTCATTTTTTGGCAATATTGAAAGAATTAAGCAAAGAAAAAGAAGAATCTGGTCTTTGTAAATAAAATTGGAAGATTTTCATTAATCCCCTTCTCCTCACGCGTCTAAAATCAGATCAGATGCAAAACAAAGATGGCGAAGGAAAAGAATATGATTGATTATTGATTTATTCAGTCGTATCTCAGGTTTCAACAACTCTTTCATTTCTGCTCTCGGTTTTCCTACTTTTTCTTCTGTTATGCTTGATCCAACTTCGTGTCCATTACTGTCTGCATTTTTACGGTATATCCATTTTGGAATACAACGTTATTTTTCTTTTATTATTATTATTATTATTATTATTATTATTATTATTTTTTACTCACTAGGAGTTTTCACACAGGCTATCATCAAAGAATTCTTTGAGAACAACTTGTGGTATTCCCTGGAGTCTGAGTGACAAGTCTCTTCAGATTTCCAGTATTCTTCACCTCTTTTGATCTCATTCTCAAATTAATCTACATTATCGCAACAACGGTTTACCATTGATTTCTCATTCATAACGGCCATTATTCTTCACTGAAATATTATTTTTGTTATTATACATGAAGTCTATCTTTTTTATATACACATATTAATTTTATGTAAGTTTTATCAGTTTTTAGTTTGTATCAAATTCCGGGATAGAATCTTCTTTTGCATCTTAATATTTATATATATATATATATATATATATATATATAATATATATATATATATATAAGTGAACGTGTCTGTGTACATTTCCCTATGCAATAACTCTCTCAATTTTTAGTCTACAGACTCGAAATTTGATATACAGGGTACTGAGATTGGGGAAAATCGATGTGATCGTTTTTTGCCAGAAATTTGGCGTTTAAGGGGTCAAAGTTCAACGATTTTGACCTTTGAGAACTCCTCCGACAATTTTGGGTCTACGCACTTGAAATTTTAGATATAGGTTCCTTGGACATGGATCTAACTTAATAACTTGATCTGAGCCCAAAACAATAAATTTTAAGGGGTCATAATAGGGGTCAAAGTTAAAAAATATTGACCTCTGCAGTCTCTTCCAAATTACTCAGACAATTTCTGGTCTAAATATTTGAAATTTTACATAAAGGGTATTCAGAGATAGGGCAAGCTTTTTCATCAGTTTGGGTCGAAACTTTTTCGTTACCAATATATAAATGTATGTATGCATGTCTGCCTTAAACTTACAATAGAGGCGACGGATTTTACCAAGATCAGTATCATTTTAAAGTTCGACCTTTCATACGACAAATATAGAAAAATTGGCTAAAAACATTAATATTTTCCCCTTCAACTAGGCACTTTTCTACGGGGGGGGGGTCACTTTTTTCGCCGATATTTTTTAAAGTTATCCTCTCCTTTAGATTGTCTAGCCTTAATTTAAAAAAATGTCGCTTCTGGTTTGGCGGTGGCCGTAACAGCATAAACGTTAGGTTTTACCCCGTTGTTTTCCTCCTTTGCGGTACAGGTTCGAGCCTGCCACTTTTTTTTTTGCTCAACATACACATCCAAACACCCGGGCGACGCTGGGCTGAAATGCTAGTATATATATATATATAATTAAAATGATAATAAAACCTAAGGAAAGAGACAAGTAAACGAGAACGAATTCGTTTTTGGTGAAGTAAGATGCCAGGTGATAATTGAGACAGTTGAAAGAAATAACAAATAAAATATGTTTCTCCTTTCGGACGACACATTATTTGTTTCATTTAGATTATTTGAACTACTGTTCTCATCTTGAAGTGTTATTCTCACAACGTTTTGCCTGCGTAACCTCTAACCGTCTTCAGGTGTATCTTGTCAAACTTAAATTGTCATATAAAGATTATTACTTTCATGTACATTTTATTATTTCTTTTAATTTGTATAAAAGTCCGAGATAGAATCTTTTCTTTTGTATATATAATTATATTCGTGGTTAACTGCATAGACTGAAAACCTAGGTGAGCCAAGTTCGATTCCAGTCCAGAAACACTTTCATCAAACCCACACCTGAATTTGTGCCTGACCTCCTGGTAAGTAAAATAGAAATAATTCAATATTTTACAAGTTATACTAGTGAGACACTATGCAAACTCCGTGGTGCTTTCTACACCAACTTGCATGATTTATCTAATATGTCTGCCTCTATATATTCAAACTCTATCTCTTCCGAAACTAAAAGTCGTAGATCAGCGCTAAGGGCTTCAAATGATTGGATTTTTTACGGATCATTCTTTTGGGGGTCTTTAGCCAGTTAAAATAGTTTTTAAGGGATCAAAAATGCATTAAAACTGAAAAAAAATCGTTATGCATTTTGTACATTCATCTTAGTTTATTTTTGATTTTTAATCAGTTCATATGCGTTTCATGTTGGTACTATGGTAGCGACACCAGCTTTGAATGCTACAGTTTTGGTTTCGATTCTAGCTGATAGTACCCAAATACTTTTTTTTTTTTTACTTTTGAAATCACGACTCTATAATAACATATACAAAATCTGGACAAATTAAAATATCATATTTAAGCGTATTTTACGCTCGGCCAAAGCCCCCCCCCCTCCGCCTCCTGCTAGTTGTTAATAAAATAATTTGTCAGGATCAATGTTATCAGGAAAAGTTTTCTTCTTTCATAAAGTAATTGTTATTGTCAACTAAATTTTCTTTAAATGAATGAAATGTTTGTTTATTTAAAATTGTAGCAATATTTTTTAAAAAACAATATTCTGTCTTCTTACTCTTGCAGTAATTGTCTGCTAAATATTTTTCAAAACCAATAAAATGAATGCCCCTTTTTTGAAATGTATTCAATAAGCAAAAATTATGGTGCTCACCTCATGACGGCCTGAGCTCTAGGAAAGGGAATTATTAGAAAGCGTTTCTTTGTATCTCTACACACATGCTGCAGAGTGTGTTAGAAACAGTGCCACAAAGAAATAGTGCCACAGCTCTACCTACTATGGAGCATTTTAATTTATATTCGGTTTTCTTTCTACGGAGCTCATTTCATTGTAATTCTGGAATTTATTTAAAAAAAAAAAGATGAAATTGGAATATTTTACCTTAATAATATCATTGTTGATTGGATGATCTTTTACCTAACATACATATCTTAGCATATTATATCGTATTACACATATAAAATTGTCGCCCTAGAAAAAAAAACATGATTCCATTTCCGTTTGATAAAACCGTTTTTTTTTTTTGTTGTTGTTTTTTTGTTGCAGACCATCTACTAGTTGGCCAGTTTTGTACAAATCTCAAGAGCGATAGGAACCTTCTATCATGTCTGAAAGTGACACAATGTTCAATAAGCAAGATTGGAGATGCACTACTGTACAACTAATGCTCTCTCCCGATCCAAATTATGACAACAGGACCATTGTCAGCACCCTCAAAATGTAAATCCAGATCGTTTAACGCTTGAGGGCACAGCTCAACAGTTTCCAGCTACGGTTATGGTCTTTGGTGTGGTTTCAAGTGAAGGCCACATCATGCCATCTTTGAATTCGGCTTGAAAGTCAACACCAAAGTGTACCTGGATGTGTTAAAGAGTGTGGTGATCCCCTGGTGCAATCAGTTGGCTGCTAGCAAACTCTGGCTGTAGCAGCAGGACTCGGCGCTGACCCACAAGTCTAAAGAGACCAAGGCTTGGCTTCATGAGGAGTGCTTCGACTTTGTAGCCACCTCTCACTGCCCCTCCTCTCTGATCGGCTGTACTACTTTGTTTGGTCATACATCGAGAACATCACCAACATAACCTCCCACAACACCAAAGCTAGACTGATCGCTTTCATCTGAGTATTCACCAAGCTGGCGTTTGTGGAAAAGGCGTGCTCCCAGTTCCGGACTTGTATTAAGGTGGTGATTGAGGCTGAAGGTGGCTACATTAAATAGATGTCGGCTCTACTACATAATCAAGTTAGCTGAATTGATTTTTTTTCAATAAAAGTTTAAAAATAAAGCTTTTCTTTAGGGCGACAATTTTATCGTTCCATCTTGTGTGTGTGTGTGTGTGTGTGTGTGTGTGTGTGTGTGTGTGTGTGTGTGTGTGTGTGTGTGTGTGTGTGTGTGTGTTGGGATGATCTTTGGAATTGGAAAAATCAGAACTTTTGGGAGATATTGGAAAATTTGGAACCTGTTTCCCAATTCTAAAAACGATTCTTTTAATTTTAATTTTAATTTTTTTTTTTAAACTAAACTTTCTGTTGTTGGTACTAATGATGAAATCATAAACAGTTAATTATATTGTTTCCTTTGTGAAAATATATGAACATATTACACGTTTTTATGGTTATCTGAAAATTTAAAAGAAATAGAAAAATCACCTTCCTAGCTAAATATTTAGAAATTTTAAAGGAAGGGGAATCGGTAATTTAAAACGGAATCAGTAATTATATTTCTATCGGAAAATTTTGGAATCGTCCCATCACTAATGCACGCACGCTCACACACACACACACACACACACACACACACACACACACACACACACATTTCAGCTTGTCTATTTTTTTTGTTAATGTTATAAACGGTTAATTGAACATGTTGCTTTTTTTATGTAAGGATGTAATGTTTGGTTTGTTTGGGGTTTTTTTTGTTTTGTTTTTTTTTTCATTTGTTGTATATAGTCTACTATACAATTTTGTTTGCATTCGTTGCTATTGATTTCAGAATAGCCACAAGCTGTCAGTCTACAATTTTATGCCTCCATCGTGAAGATGAATAGACTGAAATTATGTCTCTGTTCCATAACCAATGGTAAAGAAGCCAGACGCGATCGTGTTGTAAATTTATAAATACTAGACGTTTTTTAGCCCATTTAAAGACTGGCAAAATTTGTAGCTCGTTAACTTGGAATGAGTGGTTTATACCAAATTGATGGTTGAATGTGGTTAAATTTGTGCTCAGTTTTGCATTAAATACTAATCTCTATTAACCCTTAATTGTGCATTATCATAATGCTTAATTCATTGCACTTTATAACGAAGGTTCATATAAAATTTCAGACAGATCGCTACAGTAGTTTCTGGGGGTGCATGGGACGGACAAAGAGAAATATAAATATCAGTACTTTTTACGTATGTAGTTGAGATTTTTAATTTTGTAACAATATAATACCGTCACTAAACCAGATGAAAAATGTGGCTTTCTTAAACATGGAATTAACTAGTTGGAACTATAGGTTTGGAGAGAAGAAGGAAGAAAAAAGGCTCTGACAACAACTCTGAATTCTCTTTTGATGAAGAGATTTTTATCGAAATATTAGCAAAAAAAAAAAATGTTTGAGTTATTTTAAATTTGCATTGATCTTTAATGGAATGCTTCAACTAAATATTTTAATTTTGAAGTAAAATGCTTTTAGTTTGATTCTGATTCTGGATACTTCTTATCCACTGTTCATTCCTTTAAAGATCGCATCCTCACAGACTGTTCTCTAAGCGAGGCATGCTATGATTGTGGACCTGAGGGATGCCTTGGACACTGTCTGACGATGGACTACGAGATGAAGTGAAACACTATGATGGTGATCAGATCTGGAACAAACTGTCTCAGGAAATCGAAAGCATTCAATTTTCAAATTTTTGTTCTTTTTATAAAAATCTTCAGCCCTGATATGAAAATACAAGAAAACTCGAAGAATTGTATAAAAGGATCTAGAAGTAAAAATTATTAGTTTGATGTAAAAAAAAATTATTTCTAACTCTTTTTAACTAGAAATTAATAACTAACCGTGTTCTTTTTTTTTTATTATGTGTATTAGACCACCCATTTGATCCATTATAAACCTCCTTTTTCAGTTACAATAATCATTACCTTTTGGGATAATGGTTTAGTTCTTATTTATTTTATAGTGATCGTGTAATCGACTCTGAGTTTAAATCCTACCTTGTTTCATGCCTCTTTGCTCTGTGAGAACTGAGATACGTTAGTCTAGATTTAATGTTTTGCTCCCTTCCTTGAGGATCTTCATCAATGTATATGTCTGTCTAAAATTATGCTGAATATCAAAGGCTGCCATGTATACTTAAGAGACAAGAAAAGTAATTTTAAAATATTAGGCTGAAAGAATGATGGATTTATTGAGTCGCACTTACTAATCATTTTAGAATTAATTACATCACGTCGTGATTGTCTCGTTGAGATACTCGAGGTAGTCTTCACCTGCAGATAAAAAAAGATAATTTATTAAACATCCTCACTCTTTATCAACATATTAGTTCTGTTAGCCCATTTTTAGTAACCAAATATTTATTGAAATCAAACCAAAAATAAAGGAAAACTAAAGCGAATATTTAAAAATCATCACAAATCGAAGTCCTCCACCTGATAATATCTCTACCAGCCAGCGTTGTTGTTGTTGATGATGATAACCATTAAATTCGCCATGAAAAATGAAAAGCTCCCTTTTCTTACGGTTTGAAATTACAAAAACAGTTTTTTATTTTTTAAATATTTTTTTGTCTTTATTTATATCTTTAATAATAACCACAGAAGCACAAAGTAACCATTCTAAATTCTTCAGAAATATACAACTGTTCTATAAAAATCGGTATTAAAGCCCTTGGAAGCATCATTAGAATCAACAGATAAAACTGATTTTAGAGAACTTAAAGATGTAGAAATATTTCATTAACAAAATAACAGCAACACACTTTGGACATAACACAAGGATTTTACTTGCAAGGGAAAAAAAACATGCAATAGAACTCTTTCACTCTCTTGAGATGGACTTGATATGGCCCGAAATTAATAAGAAATGTTTCAACTTAAAGAAAAAAAATTGAATCATATTTTTCTTTCTTTTAATAAAATATTTTTGCATCTTTAATGTGTTTTAAAAAACAATTTCATCTTTTTATCAAAAGCTTTTATATAATTGTTTTATTTGACCAATTTTCATTTATTCGTTTCATTATATAACCAGTTATTCATTCATTTCATTATATAACCAGTTTTTTATGCGGAATTTATTTTTATGCTTATACAAAATCAAATCCCTTGACTTTGAATATCGAAACGACTGTATAAAAAAACACTGTTATTTTTAAATTAATCAAATGTGACTATACTCATTCACAGTAAATTTCCTTAACTTGAGATTATATTAAATAACACCATGACAATCATCTTTTTTGTTTTTTATGAAATTACCATACTTTGTGATGAAAATTCTTTGCTTTTCTGTAAAGATGGCTACAGCTAGATCAATTGCTTCCCAGAAGATAATTTTTTTTTCTTAGACTATATAAATAAAACAGATGTATGTGTGTGCACCCGTGTGTAAACATTTAACCGATAAACTATTAAACTACTGGTCACATAACACTGAAATTAACAGGAAATAGTAATCAAACACTAAGGATGGTTTATAATGAGTAAAATCTTTGTTTGGATGGATGACATGTACAGAGATATGTCGGCAAGTTGGAATGGAAACCTTTTTTTTACAAGGAAGTCACCACTTATCAATGCCTGGAGGCCACTCGGGGATAACTGTTCATTACAACTTGCCGACATATTTCTATTACTGCTGTACATGTGCAACTTCGTTCAAAACTTTAAGTATTTTAATTTTAAATCTTTCTTATCTATCTGTTGATAATTCAAATGGAAGGGAATGCAGTTGGAGCACTGTTTTGGTTTCGATTGGCACCCAAGTCATTTTTTTTTTTTTTTAACGTTTGCAATCAGTACTAAATATTAGGTACAATATAATATTCAATAGAGAATTAGCTCTGTAATACTTAATACGAAATCTGCATGAATTAAAATATACTTAAGCGTATTTGATGACCGGGCAAGCCTCTCAACCCACCCCGGCTAGTCTTAGAATAAAATTGGATTATTTTTTTATTTTATTTTAATTTTTTTCAGTATATATGTACTTAAGTGAGGACTGTTGACCTTAACTGATAACACACCTAGAGATTGTCTCAATAAAACTAGCAAAACCCATGATCTATAATAGGGTTGACGTTTGGAAGGGCATCCAGCTGTAAACCATGCTTCAATTCTCACTATGACTGTTCAAAGTAAATTCAATTCTCATTGTATTTCTGTTGCAACGTGCAACATCTGACCTGAAAAGACAGCTAATCGACTGATAAGACTATGCTCATTCCAGGACCGGTATTCTATTCATCTAGCTAATAATAAAATTAAATAGAACAGTTTTGCACCACTTTTATACTCTTCCCCCTTACGAAGATTAAAATCATGCCTTATGGTGAGAAACCATATCCTAATTTTGATAAATGGAAGAAGCTAAGTTGAAGTTTAAGGAGTCTTCAGAAGTAATTGAAATTCAAGAATTTTGCTTCATTAATGTCTTGTGACTATCGATAAAACTTAATATAAATCTGAAATTTCCAATCGTTGTGCCCCAAATTATGCCTCCTAAAAACTCGTTGAAATATTCGGACTGAAATTTTGGGATTATTTATTGATTGATGTACAAGAATTATTGTTACAATTGACTCTTTACAATCGGCCTCCTAGCTTCCCAGATCTCAAACTTTCAGACTACTATGTATGAAATGTAGTTGAGAAAATTTAAAACAAAAACAATATTTGGTAATCATACTCCAAAAATTCCACATCAAAAAATATTTATTTTTTGTATATATGTTTTAGAAATGTTTTGTCCGTAATTTTCAACACAATTATTCGTATTATTTGGATTCTTTGGACTACTGTTCTCATCTTAAGTGTTACTTTCACAACATAAGCCATGATGGGTAGAAATCCTAAGTAATTCGTAATTGTATTTTGAGTGTCGCCTGTACTGAAGACTGAACCGTCTGGCTGACTGAACGAGAGCATGCTAACTCTGTGGATTAAATAAAGGGTTCCATTCAGAATTATGTTTTAGGTTCCCTAGTTCGCCAAGATACACCTGGTGCTACCAGATCAGGTTGCCTGAATATTGGCTTCCTGACACAAACGCACCGTACATTAAAAAAATTGTGTCTACAAAGCAAAAACCAAAAACAGCCCTCCTTTCCCTCTCCCATCCTCTCCTTTTCTCCTTCTTCCACGCCCCTACTGGCTTCCTGACTTAAAACACATCAAACATAAATATTATAACACTCACCACTTTGCAAAGCTCAATCATGTACTGCAGGAATGAAAATAACAGAATCCACTACAAGACAACAAAACCAAACTAGTGATGAAAGATATAGGAAACTTGAAACATAGGATCTTTCTACAGAGTTGTTGAATTCGGCATGAATAACCCAAAAGGGGTTTATGCACTGTGAAACAAAACGACTAAACTAAATATCATGTATAGTTCCTTGAGGATATGAAGAACTTAAAACACAAAAAATATTTACCAAAATGGCAGGTCCAACATCAATAATTTAAAAATAGTTGATATGGCATCAAATAAAACAACCAAACCAAATCAAACATTATGTATGAATATATAAAGATACAAAGAACTCAGAAGGAAATTTTTTACAGATTTTTTCGGTTCAGCCGACAGGGCATCAGAATATACCAACTGGTCTCCTGGGAAGAGTAAAAGTCCCTCAATGGATCCACCTGTTGGGTGTTGGTGGCGACCCATAATTCACTAATGACGGGATTTTAGTGGTTGAGCAGAACATGTCTAGGACATAATAATGATATGGTGCTGAAACACACTACTTAGACTCTTACTAGACTAGACGGGAGGTTAGACAGACCCAATCCAATCAATCGGTTGGTCATGTCAAGCATTATTTCAGACAAAAAACAAAAAAAAAAAAAAAAAAAAAACACTTACGCCTGCCACAAACAAAAAACAAACTGAAGTGGTGGCTGAAAGGTCAGTCAAACTGGAACAAAGGCAACCGACAGGAATAATAAAAAAGATATAGGATAAATTCATACTTGAGTGGGCATAATTACATATTATGAATGCTTGGAATCCTCCTCACGTTTGAGTATACCAGGCATGTAGCCCTGGAGAACCAAGGCAAATGGTGTTTACCCGTTCATTTTTCTTCCTCATAAGGGACTGAGGTGGGTGGGGAGCATAACTGATGAACCTTCTAACCTCATTATCAATAAAAAGACAACCAAGAGACCAAATATAGAGTCTGAGACAGACTTGGACAATGAAGATAAAGCCTTTCCACATATCATTGTGCTGTAGGCTACTTCTGATGAACCACTGACTAGAATGTCACCCTTCCTTATCTAAAAATCCATATCAAGCAAAATAACACCTCAAAATATCAGAAAATTAAGAAACGGAACAATGTTGGTATTAGTACAAAATAAAAAGAACATGCTAAAACTTTATTACAACTACAGAAATTACACGAAACCAGCATCAGTTCCTATCCACATCAGACATGTGGGTAGGAACTGATGCTGGTTTCGTGTAATTTTCCAAAAGAGTTATAAGAAACCGAGAAATCTCGGTATGCACAACAAAAGAAAATCAAAACCGAACTGAAAAGCCAAGAAGTCACAGAATCATAATCCGGAAATCTGGAGAGGTAATATACACAAACACCTACATATTAACATTTAACTCTCCTCAAATATCAGAGATAATTAATATAGGTTATGAAAGAACCAAAGTAGAGCTGTACATTCCAAACCCACTACAATGATATAAATGCCAATAGTTTGGGCATAATAAATACTAGTGTCAAAGAAAGCAAACGTGGAAATTGGAGTAAAAAAAAAAAAAAAACCCAAATCACAAAGAAGACTGTCCTAATGAAACCAAATGTACAATCTGCCTAGAAAATCTCCTCTCTCTCTTAAAAAATTGCAAAATATGCAAGCTGGAGAAAGCAAATCCTGACAATCAAATACAAAAAAAAAAAAAAAAAAATTAAGGCTTAATAATAAATTAAAAAAAAAAAAAAATTAAGGCTCAAAAAAAAAAAAAATTAGGCTCAATAAAAAATATTAAGGCTCAATAATAAAAAAAATCAGATGTTAATCTCTACAAAATACTAGTTTCTCATGTTACATCAAAGTTTGTTATAATGTATTCATCCGAACATTTTTTTTTCATCAGCTGACACAGAGATATAGATTCACTCGCTCTCATTATTGCTCTCCTGATATGTAAATACAATCATTATTTTAACGTATCCGCTGTACACTTTCATTTCCTGTCTCGCACACGCATGCGCGCTGTATCTGCTACGCAGCTTTTGCTGAACTAGTAAAAAAAGAAAAAAAATCCGATATCAAAGCAGGATTATGAGTTGATCTCCTTTTTTTTTTAACATGCTTTTGCCAGTAATTAAAGCCTTGTTTTCTGTGGCCAACTTTACATTTCTCTCACGTCTCTTTATCTTCCCAAACATCAATTGATGCTAAATTATTTAAATATCACCATGAAATTTATTTTTATTCTTTTTCTCTCTTTATCGTTCCCATCAAAATAAACATGCTACATAATATTAAGAGTTCATAAGACCGTCATTAATATTTATTACCCTTTATTTGACTTGTTGTAGTCATCATTTGTGAATATATTTGCATACTAAAAAAAATAAATATATTATACTAGCTGTCTCTATCTGGCGTTGCTCAAGGTACAGTACAGTCATTTTAGTTTTCAATTTTTATTTGTTTGCATATTTCTTAAATTTATTCAGAAAAAGAAATTAAATGTTAGGTGTAAGGTAGACAACTTCTAATATATTCAATTAAAAACGAGTTATTCCTCTCAATTACTTTTTAATGACCCGTTTGGTCATAAACTACTCCTGCTATTTGTCCCACTTGGAATTTGGAAATTCATAAACAGCAATATTTTTTAAGACATTCAATAATGAAAAATAATCTTTTTTTAATTTATATCATCCATAGATAATTTGCATACGTGTTTAATGTGTGTACGAACACAATATGTAAATTAAATGGAAAGAGCCACTCTTTCTGTAAATATTCGGGGACGTTACATTAAAGTGAGAGAGGACAAGAGAAATATAAATATGTAGTTAAGAGAGAAGAATGACTAGTTTAGTTAATTATAAATTATGTCTAGTTATAACGAAGCATACCTCAATCCCAGAATTTTTGTGTTTTAGCATGCATTTTGTGTAATTAGAATATATAGAAAAATCATCTGGTGGGGTGGGGGTGAAGAAGCGTTGATTAATTAAAATTTATTTCAATAGATCTTTCATATTGTCGGTTGCCTGGACTGAATTAAGTAATATATATAGTGAATAAATGACAAAAAATGTATTCCAAAATTCATAATGTTGATCATCTTAAAATTTATTCCTTTAATTCAGTTGATATTTACAATTCTTGACAGTATTAGTTTTATATATATATATATATATATATATATATATATATATAATTGTAACAAAGTATATTATTATATTGTCAATAACGTGATTGACAATATCAAATGAAAATTGGTTTGCCAGAAACAAAGTTTAGTTTGTCAACTTAAACTTTATATGTCAAATATTTTGCTTGAAATATTTGTCTTGTTGACGTATCTTTCAGCTACCATATTTGCTTTCTTTGGAGTTTGGGATTTACTTTTTTTTTTCTGATATGTCTGCTATAATTATCATTGAACTAGTTTTAGTACTTGTTCCAGGACAGGTTCATAATAATGAGGCATAATTGGGCCCCTTAATAAATGCAAGATAGACCACAGTATAAAATACTTTAATAAAGCAATTTGGAAGAAAGGCAAACACAAAAGTCCTGAACAATGTCCCATCATGGTACAAATCTCAGTAGATGCGTTTTTTTTTTGTTTTTTTTTTTAACTCAAATTTTGTGGTTTCTCTTTCAAATTCAAGCTTAACTAATAAAATCTGTTTTTTTTCCATCGCCATTAATGTCACTCCACTTCTATGTTAAGTCAGATAGCAAAAGAACGAATCCGTACTATTAAGTTTGAATTCCGAACTGACGCATTTCTCGCCTATCTTTTGAAATTCATAAATACTTTTTTCTCCAAATATTTTGTTCATTGTTTTTATCACCTGAATATGATTCGACAAAGAATCGAAAACGTTTGTGATACATATGGAACATACGTTAATCTTTTTTTATTTTAACACACACACACACACACACACATTATCGCCATATATATAGATATATATATATATATATATAGATAGATTACTGTTTAAAAACATAAATAAAAAATATTATTTATCTACTTCCAAATAAGATATGGGCGATTTTCTATAACGATCTTTTAGGCGGAAACGCTATTTAACCGTATTTATTGTTTAAAAAAACATCAAGAAATATCTATCTATCTATATAATAAATATATGAGAGATTTCCTGATTTGTTTTTAAATGATAAATACGGTTAAATAGCATCATCGCCTCGAATATTGTTATAGAAAATCGCCCATATTTTATTTGCATGCACACACACACACACACACACACACACACACACACACACACACACACACACACACACACACACACACACATATATATATATATATTTCAAATTGATGGGAAAACAAACAAATATTTTTTTTGTGAGATTTGGATAGTTTTGAGATGAAGATAGATTTGGTCATCTTTAACTTTAGTCTAAATGAGTTGTTTAAATATCATTTTCCCTTAAAATCACTATCGGACTTCTACCTTAAAAATGACATCGACAAAACCATCAGTATCTTCGAAATTAGGTGTCCCAGCAGAAATGATTGGAGATGCGTTAACACTAACAGCATGATGTTTACCAGATTAACGAGTATGCAATGATAACGCTGACGATGAGTCCTCCACTCCCGGCACTTTGAAATGACATAAGTACATCTCATCTTTGAAAAGATTACTAGAATTTCTTCTTTTTTTTTTTATACCAAACAGATACTAGATCAAAGTTGAAATAATCATGTCCACCAGCATGTTAATGTCATTTGAAGTATGGACTATACAAAGTCTTTGTTTTATCTGCTAACCTCAACCACTTTGACCTCACCAGATAACTGAGACTCCGTGTACAAGCGTGGCTACTGAGAATAAAGAAGGCCGATGCACATGATAGCGTGGCGTCATCACCAGATCCACTTGTAGGTATATGGTCTAGGCTAACTGTCCCTTATCAGCAGCAGTTTCGTCTAGTTTTCAGTTTGCTGTCTAACATGGTTTATTCTTGCGTTGTTCCAAATTGCCGGGAAAATTATCCAAAAGGCCCGAAAGTACATATATTTTCTTTTCCTAAAGAGAAGGACCAAGTCTCAGTTTGGATACGTGCCATTAGAAGGGAAAATTTTATTCCAACCAAATATAGTAAAGTAAGTAATGTTATTTGTTAATAATTAAACGTGTATTTAATTATAACTGTATTTGAGTACTTTCATAACGTTTGATAACATTGTTAATATAAATTAAAGAAACAATACTATTCATTGAGTATTTCCAAATATTTTAAAGTTCTATATTTTTTCTAAAGTCAGTTTGAAAATTATTCACCATGCGGCTATTAAGAAAATTAGTGGTGACTGAGCGTTATATATTAAAATTGATTATTTCTTTTTAGAATTATAAACAAATAATTTTTACATGAGAATATTTTCAAAAATATATTTTTTTTAATTTATTTACTTGCCTCCCCACGAGGGCACAGTTAGACACAAGATCGGTTTTTAATGTGGGAAAATCTAGCAAAAAGGGGCACTCTGAATAGGAACAAAAATAAAATAAAAATTGTCTCAGTCATGAAGGATTTCTCCCCCACTGATCGAGGACAGAACAGATACTACACTGTGATCCTGTGCCGAATATAAATGTTACCAAAGGCAAGATAAGTTACTGATGTTCCAACTGTGTTTTACGTTTTTCTTTACTTCCAAACAAAAGTGATGTCAAGTATATTAGAATAAAAACAAATATCGTTTGTTTTCATTCTTAAAATTATTCATCGTTTTTTTTTAATTCTTTGTTTCCTGAATTCATAATTCAGTTTTATCAGTATTAAATTGTATATTGCTTTAAAATTACTTAATTTTACATAGATAACATTTATATTTTATCCCTCTTTTCTATATATAAAATGAACTCCTTTCCTCCCCTCTTATTTTGACCTTTTATAGGATTAAAAATCAAGACATTTCATGAAAATGTAATACGCACAAACTGCAGCACAATATCTGAGGTGTGTTATAGGCCTATTACCTATCCACTTCCTCGATAATCGTAGATTCCTATATTCTATCTGCTGAGAGTTCACTGCCAAAATCGGTTAAAATCAATGGAAGTGGTAAAATCTTTTGTTGCTAATAAATTCCTCCTTCCCCCGCCACCACTTAACACCACAAAAGACAGTTACGATGGAACACCGGTTTGGGTTTTCTTTACTTCGTAGTTGATTAAAAAAACTGGAATGGAATTTTAATTCTACTGGGTGAAACGCACCATGGAGTTAACCGAATGAAAGGGTTATTTATGCCATTTTGTTTTCGCTCTATTTCGTATTGTAGTTGATAAAAAAAAAAAAACTGGAATGGACTGGATGAAACGCACCATGGAGTTAACCGAATCGAAATGTTATTTATACCAGTTTTTTTTCTTTTTCGCTTTTCGCTGTGTATTTTTTTGTTTTTCCGAACACATCCATTTTTTTCCGTGATTTATGCTTTTTGTTTTTTGTTTTTTTTAAAGAAGTTTTACGTTTGTTCGCGTTTTTTTTTTGTTTTGTTTTGGTTTCGCCGATTTTTTAAAGAAGTTTAAAATAGTTTTTATTTTTATATTTAAACAGGGTTATTACTTCGCTTATTCTTTACTTCCCCCTCTATACACACACACCTCCAAACAACCGGGCAACGCCGGGTACCCCCGCTAGTATTGAACAAAGTTCAGTTTCAGTATTAATCGAACTGTGTTCCTTTTTCTTTTTAAAAATGTTTATTGCTCTTTTTCAAATGGCCTTCGAATAGTACTGACAGTCTGACAAATCTTACCTACATTGCCTGCAGGAATTTTTCAGTTAACAGGCCTTCTTCTTACTCTCGGTGGCCGTGGTACAAGTCTTTATTTTATTAAGGTCATGGGAAGACCATTGATGAAAAGACTTCCGGTTCAGTCGATGCTTTGTTTATGGAAATAGATATATAAACAGATACAGTATTTTATTGATTTGTTTTTTTTTTGTTTTGTTTTTTTTTTGTTTTTTTTTTTGTTGTTGTTTTTTTTGTTTTTTGTTGTTGTTTTTTTTGTTTTGTTTTTTAATTTATCACAAAAAAAAATGTAAAGGCTGTGCAGTTCTGGCTTTACTTATAGAAATTATTTCAGTGTGATTTCAAACAGACCAGCATGCATTTCGGTTCAACTATTTATCTCTTCTCTTAATAGTTTTAGACTAATTGAGAAGCATATATATATATATATAATATATATATATATATATATATATATATATATATATATATTACTGGCAGGGTTACCCAGTATTAAAACCCATTTAAACCCGGCATTAACGCCTCTCTACCTCTCTTTATCCGTTTCTCTATCTCTTCCCACCTTCCCTCGTTTTACCCCACCTTCTCTTCAATCTTTTACTTCTCTGCCCAACCCATTCCTTTCTAAAAGGACATAGACAATTCTCCTTTATATAATAGATTCATCTTGGAATGAGCCGGTATTTTATTTACAAAATAGCGCATAACATTGAACCCTCCCTGACTAAACCAAATACAGGTGGAGAATATTTTTTTCTGAATTTTATATATTATTCATTTAGAGCAACATCAATCAAGAATACACTAACTTCGTGGATTTTTGTTTTGTAGTTTTTTGTTTTTCTTTTACTTTTAGCCGGACATATACATGTAAATATATATATATATATATATATATATATATGGTAAAGTAGTGGTACTATCTGGAACTGTTCAAGACAAAAGTGTAACATAGTTAGGATTTCTTTTTCTATCTTTCCCTCTATCTCATTCTCCACTTCTCCTCTCTATCTTTCTTCGCCAGTCCATTCCTAATATTGGATATGCACACACAGCCCGGATCAATGTAAAGGAAGTAATTCTGTGAAAAAAACAAAAAAAAAAAAAAAACGCAGTTCTATTTAGTTAGTAGCTAGAAAACAGATTACTTGATAACATTAAAAGATGTGTGTATGTCTTTCTAGCATTAGATGATAAAAATGGCGATTTGACCCCTCAACTAATAAATTTTTGAATTTTAGATATTATGCTGTGGGGTTACGCTAATTTTAAAAGTGCCAACTTTGTGGGTGTTTGTGTGTATTCAAATTTTAGCAGGACATACAGACATTCGTCCGTTATATAATAGACTAGTAGAGATACTTGGCATTTATTACCTAGGACCACAGAAAACAAATAGAAGAACTAAAGTTGCGTTTGGACACATGCCGTGCTTAGAATATTGAGTACTTTATTACTGTATGCTACTTCCATCCTGGGCGACGCCGAGAAATTTTCTTTGAAATTTTGCATTCACATTTGTTTGCAACTGTTTTAATGCCACAAATAAGAGGGTTTTTTATTTTGTTTTTTTGACGTATGGATCCATCACTCAGTAGTTGGTAGTTTAGCAAAAATATAATGCAAAAAACAAACAAAAAAAAAACATCGACCAGTGTGTGTGTGTGTGTGTGTGCTGGTAATAAACATTTTTGGATATTTTGGGGGGGTGGGGTAAATTCAAGTTGTAGAAAATACTCGTGTTTGGCTAAATAAAAGTGATAACAAATGCAGTAGATTTAAAACAATTAAAAAAAAAGATTTAAAATCAGCTAAAAATTACTCTAAAGTTGTTTTTCTCCTTTAAAATATAAATTGGAGGGGAGGTGGAGACGTTATCATTTCACATGCCATTTGACAATAAGAAAATGGTATTCAAAATGAGTGCCACATTTGATCATAGTAACGCCATTTGCAATTTAGTTGGGGATGAGCTAATAAGTTTTTTTTTGAAGATGAGTGATGAAATTAGTGTGTTAAAAAAAAAAAATATTGGCCATGATGGATTAATAAACTTTTAAAAAGATTTTTGCCGGGGGGGGGGGGGTATAAATTCAAATGATGAAAAATAACTGCTAACAAATGCATAAATTTAAAACAGTAAAACACTTAGAAATTACTCCAATTTTTGTTTTCTGTTTCAAATATAAATGGGGTGGGGGAAACACTTAAGACATTTGCTACTTCTGCAGTTTACAGACCGTGTAGAAAGAATATCTTTATTTACAAGTCCATTCCTGATATGAGGAGGGGAGAGCTTTAACTACTTTCAACTAACAATTTAATGAACAAAAGATACGGTAAAAATTGAACTTACATTGAAAATCCTCTCTAAATATAGCAGGGTTCATAAACTACAAAACTATTAAACAGATAGAAACACGAAAATGCAATCGCCCTAAAATAAAATCTGTATTTTTATTTATTTTATTTTTTTTTGAATGGGGTATCAGTAGAGCCCCATCCCGTAATTATTTACATGTTTTAATTATTTTTGAAATGCACATTGGATGATTTTTTTAAATGCTCTCCTCCCTCCAAAAATTATCAACTCAATTAACCCACTCATAAACCGATCACGCTCAAAATAAAGTTTCTCAACAATAGAAAAAGGAAGTTAAATCTGATTTTTATGGTAATTTATTAAATATTAGGTGAAATTACAGATTAGTTAACAGATCCACACCCTCACACTTTATGAATGAGATTCAAATTATAACATTTTCCCAACACGATCCGTAAATTACCGAATAAAAAGCAAAACAAAAAAACCTTTAGATAATTATTTAAGCATGTCCGTAAACTTCAACAGTTTATTTTTGTTTCTTTAATGCTAACTTTGTGGGTGTTTATTTCAGCATGGTCTGTAAACTGCAGAAGTTTTTTTTTTTTTTTAATTTAATAATACTAAACATTTATACGTTTTAAAATACTTTTGTCTTAAAATATTTTTGCTTTGAAAGCAATAAAAATTAAACGGGCAACGTCAGCTAGGACCAAGCCTTCAAGACGTTGCAAATTAATACATTTAAAAGAAGGGAAGTGGAAAGACATCTACGCATGCGTAGACAAAGTTGCATGATAAAGATACGATTAAACCTGACCTTCCCTAACAGGTATTGCAACATTTCTACCCCAAGAAAGTAATATTTTTTCTAAAGAAGATTGGTAATCAAGGAAATGTAAATTTTATTGGCCTTTTGTTAGTATTCTTTTTACTTTTCGCAAGACACAAACATACACACGGATATTTATCCTTTATATCTATATAGTAAAACTCTGTGGACCTATCAGGTGTACTTGCTTGAATCTTGTCTTCGATCGAGCAATTCCTCTTTTAAAAAAGAGATGACAAGTGAATATATATATATATATATATATATATATATGGACGTGGCTAAGGAATGAGGTTGGAGAGCTGTATGTTTTGGTTTTGATTCTAGCTGATGACACCGAAGTCATTTTATATATATATATATATATATATATATATATATATAGTAATTAATAAAAACTGAAGAAAGTGCTCAATACTGTTGTAGAGCAAATATGCGCTTTATTTTTTATTACCGTATCTGTTCCCTTCCTCTTTTTTTTCCGCTCTTCTCGCACTCCTCCCCTGACCTCATTCACTTTCTCGCTCTTTCATCCCATAATAACGAACATTTCTGTAAAAGTCTGAGGAAGCTACAGACGGCCAAAAAAAAAAACGGCCAGGTAGCTGAAAAATAATGTAATTTAACAGAAAGATACGGTAATAAAAAAAATAAAACATATATATATATATATATATATAATGTTTTAATCTCATTACTATTGTTGTGTATCAGTAACATGGTTAATGTGGTACTGAGTTGAACACAACTTACTTGTGCCCAGCAGGTGCAGAAAGGTTAAGGGGTTACAGGTGACATCAGATTTCCGTTGATAGTGTGCACTCGCATGCTAAAAGTAAGTTGGTGCGTTTTAAGTGCTGGCGAGTTAACGGAGAGGGGTTATCACCTCCCACACATACACCCTAATATAAATAGAAACATGCATGTGGATTTTTAGGAGTCAGAGAAAGGAGGCACTTGATTGGAGTCAAGGTTGATAGACAGTTGGACATGAGTAGCTTCGAAATCAGAAGGGTTAGAGGAAAGAGACATCGATGGAAACGCCAAAAAAAAAAAAAAAAAAAGCTTGAGTTAATAATGCGAGAGGTTCACTCATAGACGAAATAAAGAGATAATTGCCAGAAAATCGGTGTCATGTTTTCATCTTAGATGCTCTTACAGCTTATTGACCAGTGATGGAAAGAACCGTATCCCCGAAGACACAAGATAACAAAGAAGGTTTGGTGATCTATTCACATGTATATACGCACACACTTGCACTGGTAAGAACTACTAAGGTAGATACACAATTTCAGGGTCCTTAAAAAAGCTCACCCATGTGTATACACACCTGAGTGTATAAAATGTATATAAACTGTATATCGATGCCTCCATTTAGTCTCGAAAGACAAAGGATACCACTGTAGGGGGCGTAGTGCGTGTCATGTTGAGGCAAGGGTTGCGCAATCCACAACCACATCTCTCCTGAATTGGCACTGTTTTAGTCTAGTGGCAAGGAGAAGTCCAGGGCGACTGAAACAATGCTGAGATAAGCGGAGAGCATATACAGCACCTGAAAGTCCCAAATAGTCACCCATTTAGTACTGACCAGGTTCAACGTTGCTTAACTTTGGTGATCCAATGAAAACCGCTGTGTCAACATGATTATGCTGTATATAAGACTTGTATATAATGAAATGGGGAAGATGCACATATGCGAGTTTGAAAAGACAATCACAAAAAGGCGATTAGAACACGCACACACACAAGATAGAGCAAAACGCACATAGACACATTATATATAGAAAGGAAGACATAGTATATTATATTCAATATAATAATTGATAGAGAATTATCTCTATAATAAATAAATGATCTGCATGAATTAAAATGTCATATTTAAGCGTTTCTTACAACTGGGCAACGCTGAGTAGCCTGCTAGTAACAGATAAACTTCAGAGTTTAAAAGAAAAGCTTAGAAGTATATATGTATTTAAACTTTCGTAGAATCACTTGGGTTATTTATTTATTTTTTTTTTCATTTTAGGACGATGCAAAGTAACATTTAAAATTGAGTTTACATTTCAACAAACTTTCACACATGAGATAAGTGTCTTAGTTTTTTTTTTTTTTTCTCTGAAAATGCTACACAAGCACGAAAGTATAAAAACGCCGGGGCAGTGCTGGGTCGGAACAGCTAGTTTTCTTGGAAAGTAAGATCATGATATCGGTAAATTATTCTACATATCTGAGCAAGAAATATGACACAAAAAGGTAATTTTTACAATGTAAAATGAAATTGAAAGTATAGTTTCTTATTTTTTGAGATTTACATTTCAACAGATCTAAAGATGTGCAAAAGATTTGGCTGCCTCAATTTCCTCTGAAAAGATATCGTAAACATTCAAAGTATAAATATGCCCCAGGCAGTGCCGAATTGGGACAGCTAGTTTTCTATGAAAGCAAGATCATCATTATCATCATCATGTCGGTAATGATTTTAAGCATCCGAGAAAGAGATCTGTTAATATCATATTCGTCATATTGTTTTTGAATTTGTATTTTATGAACTTGAGTAAAACATGTCAAGATCTTGACTTTTATTGTTTTGCCCTCCACTACGACAGTGGATGCGAGATGCGAGCTTCTCGGTATTCTTTCAGATTCTTTGAGTAAGGAAATACTCCCATTAATGGCTGGCTTTTAAAGAGCTCTAATGGCCTATGTGTATGTACTGTAAACCGATTCAATGCTTGGTTTCACTTTAATGGAGATGATTCCCAAGAATAGAGTGCCAACACACTAATGTGATATTTGGCACACAAATAAATATTGTTGCTAATATGTGACCATAAGAACTTTGAACGAGTAGGATTTCTTGGAAAAATCTACTGAAACTGATTTGATGGATTTTAAAGAAAGATGAATTTTAATAAAGAGAAGGATGGTTGTATGCATAGGAATATTTAAGAGAACAGAACTCTGAGAGCGTATACCTCCACCGTTAACATTAATCCAACAATAAGTTAGCTGACCTTTTCTTTTTTTATATATTAACTAGTAAAGATACTCATGTGAAGGTCAGGACCTTGGCTTGGCTTTGAAAAATAGTGTGCACCGTCCCTAAGTTAGAGATCATCATGTTAGTTTTGGTCATGATCGGTCCAACGGTGGGGGCTCTAGGAGAGTATGTATACATAGGCTATGACCCTGACCTTAACAATGGTGTGCATCGTTCCTAGTTGGGGGACCATCATCATGTCACGTTTGGTCATGATCGGTTCATTGGTGTGGGCTGTAGGAGAGTTATATGCACACACATGAACGCTACTACTTTATTATATATATATATAGATATCACCACTTAAAGATAGTGGGTTTTTTAAGGAGGATTATAGTTAGAGGGATTAATCTAAAGAAAGGGAATGATAGTTATATATATTGGAATGTAAAAAAAAAACAAAAAAAAGTTAATATAAAAGAACAGTGGCATTTTGAGAGCACGTGCTTCCACTATTAATATTAATTCAATAAGATTCCTGCCCAGCTGATTTTTTTTTTTATACTAATTAAGCCACCATTCCTAAAATGCTTAAGGAAATTGATGAATGAGATGAAGACTGACAGTTGAATTATGATCAATAGTATCAGGTGATTGGAAATCTTCATATGGCACCTGCTTTTTTTTTCTATGCATATGGTATCAATGTACTTGCAAAGAAGGTTTGTTTTTGTATCTTGTATATAATATTCGCTTTAGTAATTACTTAATCGCTAGTTGGTATAGTAAGTTTTATGACCATATGTAGTACCGGTGTTAGAAAAATAGTTACCCTAATTAGATTATGCCAAACCTAGCAAACAGCAATTCATACCTCCTCATCAGAAATATTGCTCAGGTAATGTGAGGACTAAAAGAAAAAAAAAATTGGGAGGGGCAGTGCATTTTATACTCCCTTTGGTATTTTTTTTTTTTTTAATTTTCACATGTTCCTTTTCTGTTTTTGCATTTATATAAATGAAAATCAATGTTTATGGACAATATTCTGGCCAAGTTTTAAAATGGTAGTGAATATGACGTTGGTTGAAACTATGAATTTTTGGTGAAAACTGTGGATAACATCCATGTCAATAATGGAGACCAACGTGTTTTATTTGGATTATTCAGACCGTGGTTCTTATTTTGAAGTCTTATTTATACGTTTCATTCGATTTAATGTCCGACTTCTTTAGGTGTATCTTAAAAGCAATGTTTATCATGATTATGGCTGTAATATCTAACATGACCTATTTGGGATCTCATATTAATAAACATGATTTTGATTATGTTGGAGCAGGATTCATTCACGGGCGTTGCCAAATGTTGTTTTTTCATGAGGGTGGAGGGTAAATAGCTGTTTTTATACACAAACACTCCAAAGAAGATATTTGTTATGAATGAAAAGCACTATCCATTATTAATCCTAATTGTGTTTATAAACAAACGTTACTAACATTGAATGCATATTATTTAGATAATAATAATTATATATATATATATATATATATATATTCCTAGGAGTGATAATGGTATTAGAAAATTGATAATAATTCTTCATTGTTTTCCATGTCGGTGGCCATCTTGTTGGCTACTAATTTGTAAAAAATATATTTGCAATGAAATAAAGAGCATTTTAAACTACTTAAAAACACAAAAAAAAAATGAGCTAGGTAGGTAGATGTTAGGGTCAACTAAAGAAAAAAGTTATTTCCCTTGGACGGAATAAGGGTGATCACCCTTGCCTAGAGAAGTAGATGAGGATCTGCCATGACACCTTGAGACACACACGTGACTTCAATTCGAGAGACTATCGTATCATTGCATATCTAGTGGTTTACGTATCATAATTCCCATCGTATTTTATGAAATAAATCTGTAAAACTTTGTTGTTGCATCGTTTTTACACTAACACCCATTTTAAAACTAGTAACGTTTATTGACTATGTTAATATTTTTTTTTTTTTTTTGCTCTTTATTTTTCATTTGTTGGCTTCACTGCACAATCCCTGCCTTTTTTAATTTTTTTCTATGCATATGGTATCAATGTACTTGCAAAGAAGGTTTGTTTTTGTATCTTGTATATAATATTTGTTTTAGTAATTACTTAATCGCTAGTTGGTATAGTAAGTTTTATGACCATATGTAGCACCCGGTGTTAGAAAAATAGTTACCCTAATTAGATTATGCCCTGTTTTTGTTGCAGTGTTCTGAGTTGAGGGAAGAGGATTTATAAAGTGGGAGGATTACTCTTTGCTGGAATTACTATGCAAAGAAATATAATGATCAATGAAATAAAAAAAAATTTAATTTACTTTATATGTAAGCTTTCTACTTTCATTTTATGTTACACGGATGACTTAATGGCTATTCTAGTATTTAAATAATGAGATGTGCACAAGATTGTCAATATACTATTATAGTCGATTCTTTATCGATTCTTACATATTATATTGTACCCACTATATAGTAGTCATTTCAAAAATTAATAAATAACTTGGGTGCCATCAGCTAGAATTAAAACCGAAAGCAAAATTAAAGCATCTTCAACTGAGACGTTACCAGGTGAGCCACCGTCAGTCGGTTAATAAAAGCTGAAAATAAACTTAGATTAACGTACAAATCTCATTTAAATGTTTGTGCAGACATAGAAGACATTTTAAGTCGACTTGACAATTGACAAATTCTAATTTCTTTCAATTTTGACTTTTTTTTTTTACTTGGGAGTCACCGTTTATCAAGGCCCGAAGGCCATTCAAGGATAAGGGTTAATGAATGTAGTCATGTGTAGTGATCGTTAATAATGTACACTGGATAGAATTTGATTATTTATGGAGGACAGCTCAACAAGAATTTGTTTATATTGGATTTGAAGGCTACCATATTGTATTCAACCGGGAAGTAGTACAGCGGAGAAGTGTTCCACAGGTGGGCAATTCTGGGAAAGAAGCTTTGTTCATGGAATCTGTGTTTAGATTTAGGCCCAGGTAGAGAGTGCAAGAAAGCATTTATAGTAGTTTTAGCTAGTCAAGTGCTTTTTGTGAAAGTTTGGCAAGGAGAGACCATAGATTAGAGTTCAGTCGAGCACTTGCCATGAAAATAACGATAGAGAAGAGACAGGCTCACAACGTCTTTTCTGTGGGAAAGAGGTTGTAGGGAAGAGAAAAGAGCGTCACCTACTAGATTTTGAAGCTGGTTTTGAACTCTACCAAGACTGGATAGGGCGTGCCGAGCAACTCTTGACCAGATGTGGCAATAGTACTCCATTTTAGGGCGTATTTAAAAATTGCAGGGCATCACCTACTAGGTTTTGAAGCCGGTTTTGAACTCTATCTAGGTTGGACATTTGCTTTTTTTTTTTTTAAATCCCTTAGCAACTGTTTTAACACTTTTTAACAGAGTAACTACTCATAAAAACAGCACACAAAAAATGCTATCGTTTGAGCCGTCTCGCACCGTTCTGCGACCTACCGTTTCGGAGGAGATTTACTTTAAAAAAAAAATAATAATTGAGACAAAGAGATATGAGTTTTATGAGATTATGTTCTGATTTTCTGCAATACATATATAATGTAAGAAAATATATATTTTTTAATTTTTTTTTTTTTTTTTCACACACTGACTCAAGTTAAAATCTGCAAATCCTACTTTTCTATCATGGGACAACTTGTTACGTATAAAAGTAATATTTAGAATTGCTTGATGTTTTTTTTTCTTAAAAAGTAGAAACTGACACAAATTTTTGTTGACGTGTCAAACAGAGCCAAAAAAAATATTTGAAAAATCTTAAAATAAAAACTAAAAAACAAAACAAAACAAAACAAAAAAAACTTGTTTTCACAAGTCTAGTTTGCATGGTATTCAGATTTTACCGTGGACCATTTAAGTCACGAAGTGCAATTTTACTGTCAAAAATTTTATACATCTAAGCTTTGAAATAATCATTAAAGCGTAATAAAAAGCAACAGAGCATAGTTATAACTCATGAAATTTTATTCAGCTTAAAATAAATACAAATATAGATAACTATTTATAGTTATCTATACACTGGACAGTTATAAACCTAAGAGAAATTAAGAAAAGCGTAACCTTATATAACTACAGTAGTTATTGTAAGCAGAACAAAGTTTTATAAGCTACAAGTAAGGTTACGCTTTTCTTGGAAATTATCTTTCTTAGATTTATAACTCTCCAGTGTATAGATGACTATAAATAGTTATATGTGTGTGTGTGTTTACTTGTACATCTTTAACTATTGCAGTCCACTTTCGCCTATCTCAAGCTAGATTACATATGACTAATTAATCCCGATTCCATACTGAAAAACTCAATCACTTGTGTGCCTATACAATAAAATGGGATCATTCAAGGGAGCTCCAATCTATGACCCCCTCCAAACTTTTACAGAAAAACACTAGTCTAGCTGAAACTACTATCGATAATTTCCCCCACTCTTTATCTGTGCCTAAACCTAAATGTAGATTCCATGAACAAACCTTCTTTCTTAAAACTGCACACCTATGGAACTCTTCTGTTTCCCTACTTTCCAGCTGACTACGATATGGTCGTCTTCAAGTCCAATGTAAACAAATTCTTGATGAGCCATTCCCCTTAAGTAATCCAATTTATCAAATTTCCACTACTAACGATTACTATGATATTGTCTTATTGACTTCTGCGTGCTTGATGTATTTATCTTTGCCAAATTAAATCGTGTTCCGCATAGCCAAAACAAAAAACAAAACAATTTTTGTCCATGAAACAACCAAACTAAACACCATGGATAAATATTTGAAAATATAAGAAAATTCAAAGCATAAAAGCTTTTGCTAAAATGATTGAACCCAAAAAGAGTTGATGTGTGACAAAACAAAACAACCAAACTAAACACCGGGATTAAATAAAAGATTTAAACAATTCAAAGCATAAAAACTTTTCTCCAAATTACTGGATTCGACATTAAATAATCTGAAAAGGGTTGATATACCGTAAAACCAAACTAAACTAAACTAATAGATTTGGTATCTGTTTGAAGCGGGCACTATTATTTTTGTGGATTGTATTATTATACTATCGTTTTAATGCTCGATGTGGAGAAGAGGGAAGTATATGATGACATCCTCCCAGGGATTACGTTCTCCTAAGTGGAGATAGTGATATATCAGTAAAAATATGTTGATAATAATGTAGTATTAGTTCCTTTTGATTCATTAACTTTTATTTTTTTTACCTGTTTAGCTTTATATAAAATATTCATTCTGCCAATTGGTGTAAGAGTTCCATTTTGAAATGTACCCATCGCTTAACGGATTACAGGTTACTATGCTAAACCCACCACATTACTCTTCATCTATCTTGCACGTTATCTACTTTCCGCCCATCTCAAATACCGGACTTCATTTTGTTCATTCTTTTCATATCGGCCACGCTTCTCTTATCTCTGCTTTCCTGTTCATGTTTTCTAAGACTCGCATAATCCTTTCTATCGTTACAATTCTAAGTAATTTAATTCCCTTTGTGCTTCCGCCATTCCCATCTTTACAAACGAAACGTAGTTGACTGTCAATAGAATGCAATGGCATAATTTATTGCAATGCTGTGTATGCTCGAGACTCCAAGTATATGAAACTTAAGCATGCCATCAAAACGAAAAAAATATTGAAAGAATGTTTGTTTGCCAGTCTCGACCATTGAGCATTAAAAAGATAATATAATAGAACAGTCAATAGAAATAACACTCGGCTTCAAACAGGTACTAATTTTCTATTGGTAATGGATACTTTATGTAATAGTTGGTTTCAGAAGTTATCTCCCTTGTTGATCATCTCCCTCGAATGATAACTCTTTATTGTATAGAATATATCTGGCACACAAGTAGTTAGTTTTTGACTACGAACGTGAAATTGGCTAGCCATATCATGTGACTTAGCTTAAGATCAGCGAAAGTGGACTGTATGGCAAAATGAGAATGGAAAAGGAAAAACGTGCCCCCAAAAAAACGCAATTATGAAGATATAGATTATGACTTTGTATAAGACTGCAAGTAAATTGACAGTACACTGCCATCAAGAAATTACATACACAATAAATATTTCTTTGTGGAGCAGAAAATAGTTCTGACAAAATAATGCTTTCTTTTATTTTTTTTATTTTTTTTTACCCTCATGCTGTCAACAGAAAAATAAAACAATAAGATTCTATTTTCGAATTTGGTTCGCTTCTTGAGCTTGATAAAAGAAAAAAAATTAGTGACGTCTGAGTGTGAAGATTCCAGAAATATAACCCTTTTGACTTATGCTGAGAATAAGAATTTCAGAAAATAGTCAAGTTTAAACATGAGCATCTCATGTTTTTGCACCAACAAAGGTAAGTCAAACTATATATAATATAGTTTGATTTACCCAAAATTATATTGAAATCCTGGTTCATCTGTGTTGCAAGTTTCCAAATTCGCTGCAGTGCTGGATATCGTGAATAAAATAGGGCAATGAAGCTGAGATGCTTCTTCAAATGGCTTTCGGCCTTGGTAAGTGGTTTCTGATTAGTAAACGAAAAAAATCTAATTTGATCCCCCATTTTCTTTTCTGTTTTTTTTTTATAGAGCCACTCTACATTTTTATTTTCATGAAACATTTTGATTGGATTGAAAGTTTATTGGAAATTAAAAAAACTCGTTTGACTTTCATGACCTCCAGCATGAGCCTAAGCCTTACGTGCCTACCAAATCTCACCAAAATTTATTCCTCGTTTTCGGAGTCTGCACTAACAGATACTTATTTTCATCAGCAGAATTTCTGTTCATTTAATGTCTTAAAAGCGAAAAGGTAAGAAGAAAACTGTTGCCAATGAAGTAATGTTAATTCAGTGAGGTTGAAGATCAGTACACTTGACCTTTGGTCATCCTGCAGAGTTTTAAACTTGACCCCTTTGTAATAAAACTGAAAACATTCTTCCTCTTCTCCTGCTGCAATATTGCTGACCCCACTTTCTCTTTCCTGACACCTGACTTCCATTCAGGAAGGAATGGGTGTGAATCTAATGGTAATAAATAATGGTTTATGCTTGACCACAGATCTTATGTCAGTGACTTTCTTGGCTATCAAGTTATGTACATGTTCATACATACGGATATACTGCTTGTCTATAATGTAATTATGTATATACTAGCTGTATTTACTTGGCGTTGCTAGGTTGAAACCCACATTAATGGGCGGAGAGTTTAGTCACATACTATATAGGATACACCGAATACCACAACTTAAAATTTCACTGAAAGTCAACCACATGTTGGATTTATGGAAGCATAAAAGACATCCATTTTCGTCTATGAAAATTAAACAGGGGAAATAACTTTCATAGCTTAAATAAATTTTAATTTTGAAAGGCAACTGGTGTCGACTAATAATAATTAAAAATAAATAAATCAACTTTGAATAATATTTGTGAATAGAACAATTAAAACAATTCTATTGCAACAAACAATAACATTGAAATAATTATTGAAATACATTTTTTTTAATGAAATATGCAAATGAGATTACTTATTGAATGTAGATTTCATTTGAATAAATAGTATATATAGAAATCTCTCCCTGGAAGGAAAGTGGGTAAACATCCGTTTTCAATATGAAAATTTGTTAAAGAGTATATTTTTTCTTTTTACATTTTAATCAAATTATGAACAAATAGGAATACAACTTTATTATAATGTTCATATCTCTCTCCCCACTGCCTCCATCTCAGAGCTACTGTGTCAGAGCATAGAGAGATTCGGCAGCAGACCAAACTTCAAGTATTATAAAGCTGTGATTCTTATCAGTCTCATGTATGCTTTCAAAACTTGGAATATGCCAGACATGCCAAGAAACTGAAACATTTCCATATGACCTGCCTCTGGCAAGACAAGATACCAGACACAGAGCTTGGTTAAGCCTTTCATTGGTACACACACTGTTATAGCAGTGCCAGATTCGTTGGGAAGGTCATATATGCCACATGTCTGATTCAAAACTTTCAAAACAGCTCCTTTATGGTGAGCTATCCAAAGGAAAAAGATAGCAGGAAATGGGACAATCTGAAGGTCTCCCTCAAACAGTTTATTTTGTATTCTCTTGGGAAAAACTACCTCAAGACAGATGTACCTGGCATACCACAGCTCCCAAAGGTGCTACAATTGCTGAATCCGCACACAATGAAGAACGCAAAAGGAAACGTGGCATTAGAAAAGACAGAGCAGTCAGCACCTCGGCTACAAAATCACTACACAGGTGTCCAATATGCAGGAAATATTTCAGAGCTCGAATCGGTCTAACAAGCCATATCCGAACCCACAGAACAATTGCATGATCAGTTATCTTTGCAAGCAATGAACGAATATCATCATCAATATGAGAGAGTACAGCTGTCTCTAGCAATACTGAAGATGTGCTTTAACAATGGAGTTTCTGTAGATGGTCTATATTAATGTCTTTTGAGACTTGCATTATATTATTAAAGAATATATCTAGTACTATATAAAAGGAACTTTGTGTTGGTTCGTCCCTATGCACTCGAAAACGACTGGGCTGAGGTTTTTTAAATTTCATACAAAGATACTTGATGTGCATGGGAGTGTTCTTACATAGGTTTTTTTTTTATCGGAATGAGTCTGATAAGTATCTAAAATCGACCTAACATTACGAGGACATTTGACAAGTTTTATCACAGCACAAGCAGAAAGGCCCAACCTATAAAGTCAACTATAGAATCTTTTATAAGATGGGGCGCGTTTGAAATGAATGTTTGTTTTTAGAGCACAATTAACCGTATTTGACTTTTACACGTTTAATTTAAATTCAACTGATTATGTAAATATAATTTCATAAAATCAACAATTCTTTGAAAAGCTAGGGATGCGTTCGAAATGAATGTTTCTGTTTAGAGCACGATTGAACCATGATACTTGACTTTTGTATTCTAAATTTTAAATGTAGCCATTATTTTTATAAAATTTTATTGCAATCGGAATCGGTGAAATCACCTATTTTTCAATCAAATCGATTAATTGCCGGATCAAGTCGGGAACTCCCCGCAGTGCACCAGGAGAAAACTTTGCATACCTCCCCGCAATGACTTAGTCTACAATACATTGTAGTTTACATTGCACTGTAGAAAACATACTGTTGATTTTATAAACCTATTTTTTCTATAATGGCTTAAATTAAAGTGCAAAAGCTGAGTATTATAGTTCAGTTGTATTCTAAACAGAAACATTCATTTTGAATGCGCTCTTCTCTTATCAAAGAACTGACTATTGATTTTTATACACTGGACCCTTCTACTTGTGAGATGATAAAACTTCTCAAATGCATTTGTAATGTTAGGCTGTATAAGGGTGTTAACTTTGGTCAAAATCGGACTAGTCTGTCTTTAATCAGCTTTTTCCGATTTTCGATACTTATTGTAGGTCTTCCGATGCAAAACATATCTAAGAACACTCGGACATACATTATATTTGTGTGAAATTTAAAAAAAAACAAAAAAAAAACAGTAGGTCCGGCCGTTTCGGAGTACATAGCAAATGAACTCTCACACAAAGTGCCTATATATGTATATATCATTCAAACACGGTAGTGTTTGAATATATGGTTAACGGGCAGTTTTAGTCATTTAGAACTGATTAATAACTTCATCGCTCATTCATTTTTCAACCAAATTTCAAACAATTATTGCAGTTGATAGATCACCTTCTCAGCTATATTGTGAAAAAAATGTTTTCAATTTTCGTTCAGTAAAACAAAAGTTATGATGAATTTACTGGTGTTCAAAATCGTAAAAAAAAAAAAAAAAGGTAATGAAGTGGGCGACGTTTTTTATGACTGGTTTCCATAGCAACCACGTTGCTTCAATGACTATTGTTGCTACCAATTAACTGCTCTCATGAAAAGAGAAGTAACAAATGAAACAGAGTGAATGAAAGAAAGATAATTGGGGGGGGGATTTTATTGAAAGCATACGAGCGCCGTACATTGTTATTACACATGTTTATATAATGTTTATGGGGACAAAAAAATAAGACTGAAATTAAACAAAGAACAAGTGAATTTACTGGAAGCCTGGAAAAATCATGGATTACAATAGAAAAATGCGAGCATGAAAAGTAATATGGAAAAGAAAAGGACAAGATATGTCTCGTAAAAAATATAAATTTGTAACTTAAAATATTGCAGCATTAAGAATTTAAAAAAAATTCAATTTATAACATTATATAATCAATTCTTAATGCTGCAATATTTTAAGTTATAAATTTATATTTTTACTGGAATATCATGTCTTTTTCTTTTCCAGTTTTAATAACTAGTACTTTACTTTTCCATGTTTAAGCTTAACCATATTACTTATGCTCGCATTTTTCTATTGTAATATATCAATACTCCTATAAATTTTATTTTGTATTGATATTCATATTAAAAACCCTTTTTTCTATTTGTTTAAAACGAAAATACAAGTTTGTTATATATGATTTGTAGAATTGCATTCATCTGCAAAAGATCTAGCTAATTTGCATATTCTTTTAAACATTCATTTTAATTCCCTATTAATTTTTCAGTTTTCTTAGGGGATGATCATCTTTAGTTAACTATTATGTGTAATTATATTCATGCAGATATTCTACATGATTTATACTTGTGTAATAAGGTTATAGTAAATACAATCCTCTTTCTATATATATTCATGTACGTGTACATATATCTGTTTAAAAAAATTTGCCTACCAAACTCTGTCGGTTTTGGGTCTACAGACATGAAACTTCACATATAGTGTATTAGAACCCATGCAACACTTTATATTTGGGTTTTAACCGGGGAAAATTAGTGTGAAAATTAAAAAAAAAAAAAAAAAAAAAAAAATGAAATTTGCCAAGTAAAGGTCAAACGATGTCATTACGAATATGCATGCGTAACGTAATAGCTATTGGTTCATGTTTTAATTTTTAGCCTTGCAGCAGTCTTGCAGCAGATGTCTTTATAGTACAATCATTAACGTCAAAAGAAAAATTAAATTGTAAGCTAAACGTTTTGGTTTTGATTCTCGGTGGTTGTGCACAAGTCATTTTTTTTTTTAAACTTTTAAAAGCATTACTGTATATTGGGTTCAATATAATATAATAAATACGAAATCTGCATTAATCAAAATATATTTAGTCGTATTTATGACTGGGCTAGAAATAGTCTGTTACTATAAGTAGAAGCTAGTATCTATTGTAGTGACAATAGAGGTCACTAATCTTAATAAATAATAAGGTTTTGATCCACCAAAATTCTGCAAACTCTTTATGTCACTATATTTCTTTAGCTTAACAAATGGAAATTAATCATTTAAAAATTCAAAGTAGTTGTTCAGAAGACGCATTACTGATGATTTTGTAAAAATCGATAATAGTCAAAAAAAAAAAAAAAAAAGAAAAAAGAAATCTTTTCTCTAGAATAAAGCAGTTTTTTTTATTGATTATTTTGGTGATATCTCTAGAATGAATTGTGGATTCAGTTGTTTTCTTTGTTTATTGATTAATAATTTTTTTTTTTTGTCATCAAGTTTCAAAATATAGATTCCATAAAAAATATCTCAAAGTAAAACCTATCAAATTTCAACGAATTTGTTGATAGTGCTCAATGAAAAGAGCAGGATATTATTTTATTTGATTTAGGTAAACAAAATAATCATAAGTCGCTACAATAAATCCAATGTTTTAGTCTAAAAAGACATCATCAGGCGATAATAAAGCTCTAGTTTTACTCGATACCAGTCATTTAATCTTAAATGACTGGCCTTGAGTAAGACGTGAGGTTTATTATCGCCTGATGATGTTTAAGACTAAAATAGATTTAAGTAGTGGCCTATGGTAAGTTTGCTCACCTAAATTGAATAAAACAATATATTGAAGAAGACTCATCTCAGTATAAGTAAAATTAATTCTCTAAACAGAACGGTTAACACTGTCTCCGTGCAAAAATGAAAACCAAGATATGATGACACTAAACCTTATATCTCGAATTTTTATTCCAATTTCGATCAAAATCAATTGCATAAGTCTAGAAAATATCTACAATTAAAAGGGATCCTAAATCTAAATTCAATGAATCTTGTTTAAATCTGGAAAACAGCCCCCCTCCTCCCCGACGAAAATAATGCCAGTTTAAGGTCAAGGAATAATATTTGTTTCTAAATTTTAGATATTATTCATCCAGGGCGAGTTCGGCCAAGAAAATGCAAATCTGTGGGTATTTAACTTAACTTTGAGCTTTTTTCCAAGTTTACAAAGAAAGTCTTTCATGTTATGAACCAGTTGTGGAATGAGTATTTGAGCTGGTAGTAATAGTCTATATTTTCCATATAATTTTAGCTTGTATGTCGGCCATTGATTGCAGTAACTTGTAGGCTTTCACTTGTTTATGAAAAATGATTTCCGTTTCTCTTTCACAACCCACTTTCATTTTCTTTCAACTGTATTTACCTCACACCCAATCTTCTCTGTCCGTCTGGTGTTTTTCTCTTCTCATTTCCCGCCGACAATTAGTTGACTGGTTCACTAACTATCCTGGCATTTTCCGTCTCTTCGTTCTGCTCATTGCTCTGCTTTGCTATCCCCCATTTTTAATTTTTTTTTTCTTTTTGCAACTACTAAATTCTGTCGCATTTTAGCAAATCTTGATTAACATGGTCAGTATGTTTAGTAAAGTTCCGATATACACTTTTGAGATTCCCTCTAAATCTGGTGACGAAATACCTGTTTATGTATTTATAATAGTCATCAACAAAATCCCGTTCATATATATATATATATATATATATATATATATATAGTAATTTATAAATTATATAGTAATTTATAAATTATATATGGCGATTAAGCTACACTGAATATTCTGCGTTTCATCCACTGTAGGATTCGTCAGGCTTATGCACGAATTTTGTGGTTGCTTACTAACTAGCTCTACCTACGTATTGAGCACTTTTGAAGTAAATACTTAAAGTTTACGCATAAATCTATACTTTCGTATATTAAATTTTTGTGAGTAAATGAAGTAGTTATATATTTATATATATATATATATATATATATATATATATATATAGTCTAGAATATAGTGTTTACTAGCGGGGGGGTAGTAAAATACGTTTAAATATATTTTGATTCATGCAGACTTCGTGTTATTACAGAACCAATTCTCTATTGAATATTATTTATATATAGTACTGATCTCAAAAGTTAAAAAAACATGATTTGGGTGCCATCAGCTAAAATGAAAACCAAAACATTTAGTGCTTCGGCTGTGTTCCCTACCGCTTGAGCTATCAACAGATAGATAAGATTTAAAATTAAGCCACTTCAAGTTCTGAATGAATTTGTGTAAAAGTAATAGAAATATGTCGGCAAGTTGAAATGAAAATTTTTCATTTTTTGCTGGCATATTTCTGTATGCGTTATCCATCCAAACAAATATTTTACTCGTTATAAACAATCCTTGGTGTATGATTATTATTTCCTGTTAATTTAAGTGTTATGTGACCAGTAGTTTAATAGTTTATCTGTTAAATATTTTCACACACACATATACATTTATTATTTTATTTATATAGAAGATAAAATCAATTAAGAATATATTGTTTACAATAGTAGTCTGGAAAAGGAGTTGTTTGCTATGAATGATAGCTCAAGCGGTAGGGAACACAGCCGAAGCACTAAATGTTTTGGTTTTCATTTTAGCTGATGGCACCCAAATCATGTTTTTTTAACTTTTGAGATCAGTAACACTTCATAAAATCTCCTCACTAACGTGATGTACTTGCAATAACCCTTATCCCTGAGTGGCTTCCGGGCCTTGATAAGTGGTGATCACTGTGTAAAAAAAAAAAAAAAAAAAAAAAAAAAAAAAAAATATTGTTAGGGCATTAGGTACTCCCTCCACACACAGACGCATATAAAATGTCGTTTGAAGAACCGTGGGAAAAATAAACAAAATGCAGGAGTAAATCATCAAAACAGAAATTCTATTGGTTTCGTTTGAATCGACGAACATCTTCAAAAATTGATCCGAACGAAACCGGTAAAGCTCTCGTTTTTGATGATTTCTTGTTTAATTTATTTTATTTATTTATTTATTTTTTTTTTTTTTTCACACATTCTGTGTTTATACCACATTTCATTTTATTGTGTATTCTATCATGTTTTGAATTTTTTCTAAAAATCTGGTCCTGGGTATGACCTTAAACTATATCCGATGGTGAGGCCCCAGTTTGCGGGCTTTGGGGCGTGTGGAGCCACCCTTTACTTGCCATTGCTCCCAGATCCACTCTGACCCGGAGTGGTAGTACTTGGTAGGGCCCCAACTATGGGTTAAATAGAAACCGACTTGAAAAAAAAAAAAAAAAAAAAAAAAAAAACATATATTCTACTAAAAAAAGTTTCTTCAAAATAACTGGATTCGGCATTAAATGACCTGAAAAGGGTTGATATGCCGTAAAACAAAAACAACCAACCAATAAAATCTGTTCTTTTAGCATTTCTATACAGGCCTCATCTTGATTATGTATAGTCACGTGCGTCATTTGAATTGTTTAAGCACCGCGATCGGTCGTCTTCATTTTGCTTGTTACATCAGAAGTTTTTGCTAAAATTATTAAGATAACCCAGTAATATTCGACAGTTAAAGAAAGCTGGTTTTAATTTAATTTTATCTACACATAAACCAACATAATCTAAGTTAGGAGAGAATTTAAATGCCTATTAGATAATGTTTTCGAACGTCTAAGGTCTCACTGTACAGGAGTTTGTCAGAACAATCTGAGAAAAGGAAACTTTTCTCTACAAGTAAACCCTGACTAGATATTCAAAATCACATAGTATTCGCCGCCCAAATAAGATCTCGGTATGGCTAACCCATACTAGTTTTTAAGAGGAATGGTGCACTTTCTATAGGTTATTTTACCTCATGTAACAGCACTAGTCAGCAAACTCCACCAGACTAAATAAATTCTTGTCCTGGAATTCAGTAATACCAAGAGATCACTAGAAAGGTATATACTATACATATTTAAAACAGTCAATTGTGGAGATGAAAATTACGTTCTTTATTAATTCGGTGTTTGAGCGGCAAAAGAAAACTTTAATGAAATATTCGAATATCTATGTATCTCATACAGAGAATAAATGTTAGCCCCAGGAAGTGGGGCGACTAAATTAAAATAAAACAAAGTAAATTTAAATTTTGTGATAAAGGAAAATACATTGTGCGCAGCAGTTTAATGATAAGTGTTCTCTTTATTTTAATGTCGACTCGTGGGGAATACTTCACCTCTTTGTCTCTCACCCTCTCTCTCCTTGGCTGTCTCTCTCCCTCTCTCTCTCTCTCTCTCTCCCTGGCAGTCTCTCTCCCTCTCCTTGGCAGTCTCTCTCCCTCTCTCTCTCCTTGGCAGTCTCTCTCTCTCTCTCTCTCTCTCCTTGGCAGTCTCTCTCTCTCTCTCTCTCTCTCTCCTTGGCAGTCTCTCTCTCTCTCTCTCTCTCTCTCCTTGGCAGTCTCTCTCTCTCTCTCTCCTTGGCAGTCTCTCTCCCTTTCTCCTTGGCAGTCTCTCTCCCTTTCTCCTTGGCAGTCTCTCTCCCTTTCTCCTTGGCAGTCTCTCTCCCTTTCTCCTTGGCAGTCTCTCTCCCTTTCTCCTTGGCAGTCTCTCTCCCTCTCTCTCCTTGGCAGTCTCTCTCCCTCTCTCTCCTTTGCTGTCTCTCTCCCTCTCTCTCTCTCCTTTGCTGTCTCTCTCCCTCTCTCTCTCTCCTTGGCTGTCTCTCTCTCCCTCTCTCTCTCTCCTTGGCTGTCTCTCTCCCTCTCTCTCTCTCTCCTTGGCTGTCTCTCTCCCTCTCTCTCTCTCTCCTTGGCTGTCTCTCTCCCTCTCTCTCTCTCTCCTTGGCTGTCTCTCTCCCTCTCTCTCTCTCTCCTTGGCTGTCTCTCTCCCTCTCTCTCTCTCTCTCTCTCTCTCTCTCTCTCTCTCCTTGGCTGTCTCTCTCCCTCTCTCTCTCTCTCCTTGGCTGTCTCTCTCTCCTTGGCTGTCTCTCTCTCCTTGGCTGTCTCTCTCTCCTTGGCTGTCTCTCTCTCCTTGGCTGTCTCTCTCTCCTTGGCTGTCTCTCTCTCCTTGGCTGTCTCTCTCCCTCCGTCTCTCTCCCCTTGGCTGTCTCTCTCCCTCCGTCTCTCTCCCTCCGTCTCTCTCTCCTTGGCTGTCTCTCTCCCTCCGTCTCTCTCTCCTTGGCTGTCTCTCTCTCTCCTTGGCTGTCTCTCTCCGTCTCTCTCTCCTTGGCTGTCTCTCTCCGTCTCTCTCTCTTTGGCTGCCTTTTTCCCCTTCTCTCTTTGGTTGCCTTTTTCCCCTTCTCTCTTTGGTTGCCTTTTTCCCCTTCTCTCTTTGGTTGCCTTTTTCCCCTTCTCTCTTTGGTTGCCTTTTTCCCCTTCTCTCTTTGGCTGTCTCTCTATCTCTTTGGCTGTCTCTCTATCTCTTTGGCTGTCTCTCTATCTCTTTGGCTGTCTCTCTATCTCTTTGGCTGTCTCTCTATCTCTTTGGCTGTCTCTCTATCTCTTTGGCTCTCTCTCTATCTCTTTGGCTCTCTCTCTCTCTCTTTGGCTCTCTCTCTCTCTCTTTGGCTCTCTCTCTCTCTGGCTCTCTCTCTCTCTCTTTGGCTCTCTCTCTCTCTCTTTGGCTCTCTCTCTCTCTCTCTTTGGCTCTCTCTCTCTCTCTCTCTTTGGCTCTCTCTCTCTCTCTCTTTGGCTCTCTCTCTCTCTCTTTGGCTCTCTCTCTCTCTTTGGCTCTCTCTCTCTCTTTGGCTCTCTCTCTCTTTGGCTCTCTCTCTCTCTCTTTGGCTGTCTCTCTCTCTCTTTGGCTGTCTCTCTCTCTTTGGCTGTCTCTCTCTCTCTTTGGCTGTCTCTCTCTCTCTTTGGCTGTCTCTCTCTCTCTTTGGCTGTCTCTCTCTCTCTCTCTTTGGCTGTCTCTATCTCTCTTTGGCTGTCTCTATCTTTGGCTGTCTCTATCTCTCTTTGGCTGTCTCTATCTTTGGCTGTCTCTCCCTCTTTCTCCCTGTCTCTCCCTCTTTCTCCCTGTCTCTCCCTCTTTCTCCCTGTCTCTCCCTCTTTCTCCCTGTCTCTCCCTCTTTCTCCCTGTCTCTCCCTCTTTCTCTCTGTCTCTCCCTCTTTCTCTCTGTCTCTCCCTCTTTCTCTCTGTCTCTCTCTCTCTTTCTCTCTGTCTCTCTCTCTTTCTTTCTGTCTCTCTCTCTCTTTCTCTCTTTCTCTCTCTCTTTCTCTCTTTCTCTCTCTCTTTCTCTCTTTCTCTCTCTCTTTCTCTCTTTCTCTGACTGTCCCTCTCTTTCTCTGACTGTCCCTCTCTTTCTCTGACTGTCCCTCTCTTTGTCTGACTGTCCCTCTCTTTGTCTGACTGTCCCTCTCTTTCTCTCTTTGTCTGACTGTCCCTCTCTTTCTCTCTTTGTCTGACTGTCCCTCTCTTTCTCTCTGTTGCTGTCCCCCCTCTCTTTCTCTCTTTTGCTGCCCCCCCTCTCTTTGGCTATCTTTATCTCTCTTTCTTTCACTGTCTGTATGTATGTCTCTGTCTGTCTCTCTCTCTCTCTAGTGGCATGAGATTGTTTCTAACCCTTTTTTTTCTATACCTCAGCATGTGAATTATCATATGTTTCAACTATTATCATATATTTCAACTGTTCTTTTCTCCTCATCTTCTTGTATATGAATATATATATTTTTTTATGTTACTTGCTATTGAACATTGTTGTTGCTATGAAAACTAAGTCGTAATGTTTGAATTTACAAAAGACGTGTGTAAATATAGAGCGTTAAACCGCACATCTTCAATTGTATTGTACTCATAATTGTAATCATAAAATAATTTTACTCAAGTTAATTCTTCCTATAGATCTGTTTATGATGGGGAGAAGGAGATAGTCTCCCTCTGTCTCCTTATTTTCCAGCTAACACGATTATTTTGTTTATTATATCCGCTCTTTGTAACAGATGTCTAGTTGGTGATTAAAATGCATTAAAAGGTTTCTCCATGAAGCTCCGAATTAACAAAATTGCTTATCAAAAGTTATTTACATAGTTGAACTCAACAAGCAGTCTGGGTGAACGATGGGGGTGGGGGGATGAGATAACCCCCCCTCTCTCTCTCTCTCTCTCTCTCTCTCTCTCTCTCCCTCTCCATTCGTTCTATTATTCTGACATTTTGGTTTTCTGCTTTCTCTTGGTCACATGATCTCCTTTCCAGTCCGTCATGTGATCTTATTCTCCTTATCCTCTTGTTCCCAATTGTCCTCCATCGTTTTCTACATTTTCACCATTTTTCTTTTTTCTTGATAATTATTCTTTTGCAAAGAACTATTGCCTGTTTGTGTTCATTTCGACGTATGTTATTCGATGTTCTTGTGTACGTTTCATTTTCTTCCCCTACCTCTCCTTGTGTACACTTTATCCTCTCTCTCTCTCTCTCTCTACCCTTTCCTTCTGTCTACCCCCTTCCCTCTTACTCCTCCCCCTGCCCCTCTTTCACCCTCCCTGTGTGTATCTATCTTGTTCATCCCATTTGTATATAATTTATTTTTTTCTCCTTTCTATCTTTTTTTATCTCTCTCCATCGTCCTCTCCTTTAGGTTTTTTTCTTTTTTTGGAGGGGGGGGGGACTTTTTACTTAACTCCATATTTTTATTTTCTCTTCTTTTTAGAAATCTTTCTAGCATCTTCCATTTCAGCTTTTGGTTATCATCTAATTTAAAATCTTTTGCCTAAAGATTTTTTTCCATTCAAGACGTTTTCTATCACTCTCATAATCCTTTCCCTCTCGCTTCTGTTCTTTTATCTACAATCTGCTCTCTTTCCTTTACAAACTCTAAGAAATTTTTTTTAAATATCTAATGAAACTTATATATACACACACACATGCACTTCACATTACAAAAGTAATAAGTCTAATTGATTGAATGTCTTCTGAGGATTCAGGTATAGTTTTAAAATGAGAGGAAATATGTCGATACAATATGATACAATAGTAAAAAGCGGAACCTTCAAAAGCAAATATACAAAAAAATAAACATAGAATAACATAATGTTCAAAATCCTCTCCAGATAGGTTCGTCAAGGAATACATCCCATTCTCTGCAAAAAAAATATTCCTACGTTTGGAAATTTGTTAAAGCCCTTAATACCATCCAAAAAATGTAAATCACCTAATTCTTTTAGTTTTTTTTTCAATCCCACCCGAACCGTATCCTTTTACACTTCTACTTTTTTCCCCTTGTTTCTGCTTCCAAATCATTATGAAACTTTATAAACTTTCAGTAACTGTTAAGAACTTTTATGCAAATATGATTCATTTCATATTCATAGTTCCTTTTAATGTATTAATCTAATAAATTTATTGTATATTTTGCAAACTTCTTTTCTCTGATGAGAAGAATTGCATTTTTCGAAACTCCGCAGAATAAGATCTTTCAAGTTTATTTGTACTCCTTGTCAAATAATTAAAAATTCTGTATACCTTCTTTACAGGTTTTTAACGTTTTTATTTTTTTGAAAATTTGAATTAATTTTCAATAAGATTTTTCTGTTATATATATATATTAGCATAGGTGCCCGGCGTTGCCCGGGTGTTTGGAGGTGTATGCTGAGGAAAAAAAAAAAAAAAAAAAAAAAAAACGGTCAATTTTTTTAAAATTTGACCCCGATTATAACCCCTTAACATTTATTGTTTTGGTCTTAAATCAAGTTATTAAGTTAGATCCATATCCAAGGAACCTATATTTAAAATTTCAAGTGTTTAGACCCAAAATTGTCGGAGCAGTTTGGTAGAGATGTCAAAGGTCAAATCGTTGAACTTTGACTCCTTAACAGCCAAATTTCTGGCCGAAAACCGATCATATAGATTTTCCCAAATCTCAGTACCCTGTATATCAAATTTGGTATACTGGGCACTGTCTATATTGTGCCGGACTATAGAAATTTCCAGGTTAGTATCCGGGAGTGCATTAAAAACTACTCTGAGAGATTCATCCTCAGTCTTCGTTAAGACATGTATCTGGCAGAAGGAAAACCCTGACGTAAAAAACCTGAGGTTTACTGTCTGTTTTGTCTTGTGGAAGTCGTTTGTACTGATTGAGTTTAGCAGTTGTTCCGAAAAGTGGATATTTCTACACAAAGCTTCACTACTATGAACAAATTATTTGTGTGGATTTTGAACAACTTTGACTTAACCTCATGCCCGCGGTTTGTGAAAGAGTCCACATATATCATTAAATAAGATCGACAACTTATGTTAACATCTTTTTGTCTTGATCCATTCCAGTTTCCTCAAGTATTACCTTGTTTCTACTGGTACTGGCCGATGTATCAGCCATATTCACTTTTAACTCTATAATATTTTCTGATTCATCTGGATCCATCTTCGGGGGTGATTATCAGTAAATGTCATGGTATTTAGATATTTATAGGTCATTGTGTTATTTTCCCGAGAATCACGTGTTAGTTATAGTATTAATAGCATACTATATTAATATTATAGGCATTTAAGCATGTTATCACTATTAATGAAATTTTTGTGGATGGTTTGATTCTTGTTTTAATGTGTAAGGCTTCTAATAGATGCACCCCCCACACACACACTTTCTGCTGTCAGAAGTAAAAACTTGTTGTACATAACACCTCCATTTCAGAACACGCTAGTAACAAACAAACATGTTTGAGTTGACAGGTGCTTATTGAAGATTGGAGATAGACATGTTTTTAGTATCTCTATTCATTTGACTCGGCTTGCTGGAGATGGAGAAAAAGGGTCACCAGAGTTCCATGTCAAAATACCGACATTTATACAATTTAATTAACTTTATTTACCAGAAAAGGAGCATGAGAATAATAAAACAGCAAGGCAAGTTGGTTCGGCAGGCATGTATTAGAGTAGAAATGTAACATTTTTATAGGAAACTACGTGCACTGATTGGCTAGTCGACCATAGTTTGCTATAAGAACAAAAATTTGTGAGACATTTTGAAGAGTATCTTTTTTTTCCACACTACATGATAAAGATTTTGTGACAAACACATGGCTTACATTTGAATGCAGTGTCATCTGAGGATACTATAAGAACATACTATGTATTCATTCTTTTGCGGATTATTATCCTCATCTTTATAGTTGTTGTTGTTTCGCCACATTTCAGCTAACTCGTCCTCTGGCCTTCTTCGGGTGAATAACTGCAACGGGATAGAAATTCTGAGTCTTGTAACTGTATCCCTAGTAATTACTGGCTTCCATAGTTGTTGTCTCATCATGTTTTGGCCAAACTCATCCTCTGATCTGCTTGAGTAGGATTGAAACTGCTATCTTCAGATAATGCACACCTGGAACTATAGAGACTCAACGCCTTTATCCACTGCCTCATGGTGAGACAACTATGGAAGGCAGTAATTACTAGGGATACTGTTATAAGACTCGGCATTCCTATCCTGTCACGGTTAATCACCAGGAGAACGCCAGAAGATTAATTGACCAAAACGTCATGAAACAACTATGAAGATGAGGATAACAGTCCGTGAAAAAATGAATACACAAATTATGAAGCCTCATTTCAAAGGACAAAAAAAAAACGGTAACAAAAAATATAAGAGTATACTATGTAATCAAGTTTCAGCTGCAAGTAAACTGTTTCCATCAACAAGGACCATCTTTTCCTCTTTTTTTCTTATTTTATTTTTATTTTTTTATTTGCTTGTCACAAAAAGGTGACATATAACAAAGCATTTTTGTCAAAAATTAAAATTTAAAAAAAAAAAAAATTAAAACTTGCTATGTGCATTGAATGGTCAGTCAGCCGTGGCTTGCCATAAGAAATGACTGTGGGAAATTTTGAGAAGACACTTGTCTTTTTTCACAGTTCACATCATGATTTAGTCGACCGTGGAACACAACAAATGGTATTTGAAGGTGATTTTTGGTGTGTAACGTTTTACTGTTTTCTATTTAGTTTCACCGGGAATCAGTTAGAAGCCACTCGCAATTGATTACGCTTTTATAATCTTGATGATGATGTTACACATGTCGACCAAAATGCTCCAAACTGTGTCCCACATTGACATCGATGGTACCCAACCACCTGGTTGACTGCTTAAAAACATGTAAGGGATCAGATGATGATGATGATGATGATGACTTGATCATGGGAGACAGCACTAGTGAAATGTTAACAGACAGAAAAATTTGGAAATCATTTATAAAACGTCCAAGCATGAGGCAATGTAGCAGAGTGCAGATGCACGTATGACAGCAGCAACAGCCAACTTACGCAAATGACAGAGCCTGTGTGCGCGGTGACATCACAGCAAGGCAGGAGGAAAGAAGATTATAAAAAAAAAAGAAAAACATGGCCGAGAAGGTGAGAAATAGACGTCTTACACATGTGGGCTGAAAGCGACAGGGAAACGAAGTCTGCCGTGATCATCTGATTTGTATATTGCATCTTATACAAATATACATAGGCGAGACACAGCGTAACTTCGATAAGAGAATATATGAACATAAGAGAGATATAAAAACTAACAACATCCTTAACGCCATTTTTACCCACATTATAGAGCATGATCACCAGTTTAACTTGGAGAATGAAACTGTCTTAAAAACGATACATAACAAATCAATATGTCGTTTAATTGAATCCACTCTAATCTCCCATTCCTCCAATTTAATTAAACAAAGAAAAGGTTTCTTTCACATCTCTCCATACCTATCCAAAATAATAATTCAAGAAAATAATTTAGAAAAAAGTAAAAATTTTCAATTTTTTTTAATTAAATTTTTTTTTTTCAATAATAGTCATATATATAATGTATATATAATTTCTTTATTTACATGGAAATAAATATGCTGATCTCCCCTTCCCACCTGTTAATATATATATATGTATATACCCCTAATTATCTAACCTTCTTGTTAACAATTTTTGCTCTTGAAAAAGGCCGCACTAAACGGGTGAAACCTCGAATTTTTAGGTCTCTCCAACTCTGCTTTCAATACCATATTGCGTATTAAAAAAATAGATATCATGCAACTGCTACAACTCTTACAGACATATTATTTCAAAAGGAATATTAACCGTAAATTATACAGATTGATGTAACAAGCACAGTGGAATTTCTATGGGACCTCAGTCTATATAATAACTAGCAGGGAGACCTGACGCTGTACGGGATTGAATGAAGATCAACAACTCTCCCATACTTTTGTCATCGAAATCAGTGTATTCGCCCCTAACAACATTACTTTGACTCCAAATGCACTGCAAGCACATCTAAATACTATTGATTTAGGCAACGATGTCTCCCGTCAGTTCAGAAAAGTCGGGGGGGGGGTGATAAATTTTATCTTTTAAGTAATCACACAGATAAAAATCATGGGAGTGGGTGATTATGGTTCGATGAACGTGAAGCCTAGTCAGAATTACATCTCCTGATGAGGCGATCATCAAAATATCCCAATATACTGAATTGTAACAAAAGACTGTTGGATATTCATGACTGAAACTTGGTGGAAAATTCGGGCATTGTCTAAATTTCATTTGTACCAAATATATCTAGATTGCCGAAAGGATTGTAAATTTTGTTAATGACTAGCAGGACTCGTGAAGAAAACAAGAATCACAACTCCCTGAAGTAAATTGACCAGAAATGACTTGACTCTTTTCATCCAAAATGCCAAGTCTTTATCTTACGATGTAAAAAGAAAATATTTATTACCAGAATATATTATTGTAAAACCATCATTAAATTAGAAAATAATAGAAACAAATATTTAATTAATTAGATGTTCTTTTGCAAAGCAATATGCAAATTAGCTACTTTTATAACGTCAATCACATACATGATCAGTTGGAAATATGAATTTGGTGTTTTCATTTCGCTCTAAGTGCAGTCAATGATATAACTATTTCGTGGTTAATATATATATAATGTTAGCCTGGAAAGACAAAGTTGATTTCGTTGACTGGGTTAGTCTTGCGACCAGCAATAAATATCACTTTGTGCACTGATGATTGCGTAAGCATGAAACACTAATTTCTGTAGGTATAAAAAATATATTTATTGAAAAACACGCACATACACACGTGTGGTCACCTTGTACAACCTTTCAGCAGATTCAGTTGCTTATCTCCCTTGTATTTGACACTAATGCAAGATGGCCACTGACTGATCTATTGCTTGCAAAATTGCTTTTGCGGAAATCAATGGTGGCCAGAAGAAATACTTATTGTTTTCATTGTATAGCTGTCATATCCAAGATGGCATTATTTGTCTGCAATTCTTATTCTTCTTTCTCTTTGTATATATAAAAAAAAATGCTGTTATATAATTAATGCAAGAGACTGAATGGCTATTGTCTATATTTGATGAACTCCCATTAACAATATCATTGATACATATTTATATCTTTCAATTGTATAGAATGATAAAAAGAAAAGAATAATGAAGGTTTTTTGTTTTTTTAACATGGAAATTATTGATGAAATATTTCTCTATTGTTTTTTTTTTGTTTTCTTTTCTATGATTTTTTTGTTTTTTCCTATTTTTTTCCTGTTTTTTTTCCGATGTGTTTTTTTCCTATGTGTTTTTTTTTCTGTGTTTTTTTCTGTGTTTTTTTTTCTATGTGTTTTTTTTCTATGTGTTTTTTTCTATGTTTTTTTCTATGTGTTTTTTTCTATGTGTTTTTTTTCTATGCGTTTTTTTTCTATGCGTTTTTTTTTCTATGTGTTTTTTTCTATGTGTTTTTTTCTATGTGTTTTTTTCTATGTGTTTCTCTATGTGTTTTTTTCTCTATGTGTTTTTTTCTCTATGTGTTTTTTTTCTCTATGTGTTTTTTTCTCTGTGTTTTTTTTCTGTGTTTTTTATCTTGTGTTTTTTTTCTGTGTTTTTTTTCTGTGTTTTTTTTTCTGTTTTTTTTCTATGTGTTTTTTATGTGTTCTGTGTTTTTTTTCTATGTGTTTTTTATGTGTTCTGTGTGTTTTTTTCTGTGTTTTTTTCTGTGTGTTTTTTTTCTGTGTTTTTTTTCTGTGTGTTTTTTTTCTGTGTTTTTTTTCTGTGTTTTTTTTCTGTGTGTTTTTTTCTGTGTGTTTTTTTGTGTATTTTTTGTGTTTTTTCTATGTGTTTTTTTTATCGGTTTCTATTTGTTCTATCTGTTTCATTTTTTTTTTCTATCGCTTTTTTTCTTTTTTTTTTCTCTTGTCGGTTTTATTTACACAGATTTCATATCTATTATTGTAGTCAATTATTTCATATTATGCATAGTGATGATTTCAAAAGTTAAAAAAAAAGATGACTCGAATAACATCGGCTAGAAGCGAAACCAAAACAGTTTCATGATTGAAAGTGTCTACAAGTTAAGACTGAAGTTTATTTGCACTGTTGGTTGGACTGTGGAAAGGAGTGTGCATTTTATTAAATACAAGCTGGTTTCCATAATAACAATGTTTTTGATAGACAAGATGCAATCAAGGGCGGTCGGACGTGTCACAGAGTTATATATATATATATATATATATATATATATATATATATATAAGAGAGAGAGAAAGAACAGATGGTGGCGTACATTGGTTTTTTGAGTGGAACTCAGCAATGAGAACGTTTTTCATATTTTATAGAAAAATATTTATTTAGATTCTCATATATTTACACCCAGAGGGCAGATAGTAAGTAATAGAAATTGTAAATCAAACTTTTAATCTATTGTGTCACTTTAGATGTTTGAGACCACTAATGGGATTCTTCGGATGTGTAAAAGGTTTCTAACTGACTTTTGAACCTAACCATCAAATAATTACAGACAGGCAGGGTTACAAAATGTCAGTTCGCTCTTTTAGCTTTGATATGCAATCACTTCGAAATAAATCACTTAAATAACATTTATGTGTCCTTTTTTTGGCTTGTATTTTCGGTATAGCCCAATTGAATTACTTTGTATTTTCTTTCTTCTTTTCTATTATGCGTTTACAAAAATAGAAGAAACGCTAAGAACATTTTATTTCTTGTCTGCATTGGTTCCTTAGTGGGCAAATAAAACGTGATTTTGGTATATCTATGCAATCTAAGAATTTTTTAGGGGGGGGGGATATTTCACTATGACGTATGAAATAGAAAAATATTTTAGTTTGTAACATTTAAACTTTTATGTTATGAGAAAGAAATGTTTCCCCTTAATTTTTTTTGCTTTAATTTAAAAGTCGATTTTAACAGATCAAATTATAGATCACAAACCAGTTTAGCTTTGCGTATAACATCTGGTAAATACAATTTTTATTTATGTTTTTACTGTTATTTTACCCCAAACAAGGCACAGCGTCACTTAGTCGTGAGGAGCTACTATTTGGGATCAGATTTCCAGGGATACTATTTTAGGGAGTTGGACAGCAAGATGTCTGTTTGCATTACACTTGAACTTCTGCATGTCAGTACAGTCAGGGAAGCAGAGGCCCAGGAGGGAATTCTAAAGTGCAGCAGTCAGATGGGGGAAAAGCTATTAGAGTAGAAGGCTTTACGACATCTAGAAATCTCTACAGTGTAGGACTGAGATTTTGCTGTTTGTCAGGTTTGTCGTGGGTATTGTCGTTGAGGTGGGTACTAGAACGTTGAGTTCATCAGAGCACTTGTCATTGAAATACTTGTAAAACAGGCACAAGGATGCAACGTTTCGGCGATGGGACAGAGGTTAGAGTTTAGTTGATAGTGCAGGAATTATTGGGTTGGCGACTCTTTTCTGAATCGTGTCCAGGAGCAAGAGACTAGTGGCGGATGCACCAGCTCAGATGTGGCAACAATACTCCATGCATGAACGAACAGTGACCTTGTAGACATACAGGATACTCTCAGGTGTGAGTAGCGTTTTAGCATGGTAGAGATAGCCCGCCTTCTTTGCCGCAGCCTTGGCAATTACCTCAATGTATTTGTTCCAATTCATGTTGTCTATGAATGTCAATCTAGGCGCTTGAGGGATGTACTTTCAGGCAATGTGTGTATGGTGGCCGAGAACGTTTCTTGCAATTATTAAAGGAAATAAGTTTAGTCTTGGCAGCGTTGAACGTTACCAATCATTTACGGCCCCATTCCACTATAGACTGGAAGGCTTCCTCTGGAGATTTAACAATTTCTTTAGATATGTATTCATTAGTTTTACCCTCGTATCTGTTATAGAGCATGGTGTCCTCAGCAAAAATTCCCATCTCAGAAAATTTTATCATAAGTCATTTATGAATATCAAGAATAGTAAAGGTCTAAGGATTAATCCCTGTGGCACATTTGCATTTATATCATGCTAGCAGGCTGCCCGGCGTTGCTCAGCCATAAAATACACGTAAATATTATATTTTAATTCATACAGAAACTGAGACATGTGCAAGCGAGCATTGTTTTTTTTTTCTAAACAGTTCACTTCTTGTAAGTAAAAAAAAAAAAAAAAAAAAAATCTAGCTAAGATCGAAACAAAAACCTAAAGACAGTGAGTCAAGTACGGTAACCATTTGAACAGCTTGACACGCCCTTTAAAAAGTGTTTTCAAGCCTACTTATTCTTAACATAAGGAATCTGTCGTAAATGATTCATGCATGCGCATTCATGAAACAGTTGACAAACAGATAAAAATTTGATGACCCCCCTTCCCCTCCCATATATTAATTTTTCACTTTTTGAACCCTTAGCAGCTCTTTTTTCCGGATGAAAACCGATTAAAAAGTTTTCTACTTGTCTGAATACCTTGTATATCAAATTTCAAGTCTGTAGATCAAAAATTTGTTGTGTATATAGGTTGAAAATTGTCATCACACACATTTTCATTTTCATAGATATAGAATGGACTTTCTTTTAATTGCAATTTGCAATGTCTTATTTTCCTTTTGATTTCTGAGAAAGGGGGGAAGATTGCGGTTTTCTGGGTCAGAATCTATATATCATACACTTTTAGCTTTTTACATCAGGTAGTTTTATCCTTGCCTTAAATGAATACTGCTATAAACAGCTTCCAAGTTTTCTAGAATCTTAGTATATGGTTCAGTTTTCAATTGCATTGGGCAGACAAATATCGCACACATACTTTTTATTTATCTTACATAAGCATTTATATGCCGCTACATATTCATGAGCATGTTTTTAAATTGCCCTACTTTGGTATTTAGCACTCTTGAATGAATTCGTTAAAAATTCATTGGTTCCTTCATCTCCCGAAAATATTAACCTGGAATTTGAAAAAAAAAAAAAAAAAAAAAAAAATTATATATATCTCAAATGAGTTTTTCTTTTCTCTACATATTGAAAATAGCTAATATTTTTCTTGTTTTGCATGACGATTGTGACGGCTTTCATGCAAGCACCCCCCCCGTATCTATTAATTCAGTTTGAATGAAAATGCTACTTGTTCAATGAAGTGACATTTGAAATGATTTTGTTGGCACCGAACATCTGTTATGAACGGTTTCCATGTCAGCCGAAGTGTTCTTCATGTTCAACTGTTCAAAATTACAGATAATGGCCTTGGCAGTCTGTTAACTACTGTTTGGGATTTTTTTCAGATTGGAATATGAAGCAAACAATTATTGACAGGGTAATCTAAAAGAAAAGGGAAAAAAATTCTAAAAAGACTTTTTTTCTGTTTAATCTTTCAGGAAATTTCTCGATTGTAATTTCTATTTCACAGTTTGGGATTCTCTTGTCATTTTGTTTTTTGTTTCTCTTTTTTTTTTTTCTTTTTTTCTTTGATCGTTTTTCCCCCTTTCCGTCCTTTTTCTTATCGATTTCTCTTGTCTATTTTTGTTGGTTTTAACTTTTTCTCTTTTTTGTTGTCTTTTTTTGTTTTTTCCTTTTTCTTTTTCCAATTTTTTTGAAAATTATTTTTTAGCTTTTTCTGCTTTTTTACCTTTATTTTTCTCTTTTTTCTCTTTTTTTTCTCTTTTTTTTGATATATATATATATATATATATATATATATTTTACTTATTTCCGTTTTTCTCACCATTTCTTCATCCCCCTCTCTTTTTCATATTTTCCCTTATACGTTTTCATCTCATTCGTCTTTTTTTGTTTTACTTCATAATTTTTTTTCTTTTTCTTTGTCCTTTCAAAAAAGAAATTCATAGAAATAATCGCATTTATTAATTTTAATAGGTGAAAAAAGTTTTAATGACGTTTCAATAATGACTTCAACATTGCTCAATGTACGAGTAGGGCTACACATTTAACCTGATACATTCCACTCATGGCTACATAGATCATACAGATTTTTCTTTATTTTTGTTTTTAGTATAGGGGAAATTCTTGACATGGACCATATATTTTTTTTACATCTGGACAATATCAAATAGATTTACTAAGCTAATACTGGTATAGTAAAGAAGGCATATTAACAAACTCAAGTCATTGCTTAGTGCCCATGTCATGACACATAATAGAAAATAACGGTGTAAACCAATTTGGGGACTCTGCTTTGAAAAAATTATTGAAACATTCATAATGTTATATTTAATATTAATTATTTCTGTAAAAAATTGGCTGTAAACAAACACGTTTAAAAAAACATTCAAATGAGCGAGTTTTAAAAAATATGCAAATGAGCAAGTTTTAAAAAATATGCAAATGAGCAAGTTTTAAAAAATATGCAAATGAGCGAGTTTTAAAAAATATGCAAATGAGCTAGTTTTAAAAAATATGCAAATGAGCTAGTTTTAAAAAAATATGCAAATGAGCTAGTTTTAAAAAAATATGCAAATGAGCGAGTTTTAAAAAAATATGCAAATGAGCGAGTTTTAAAAAATATGCAAATGAGCAAGTTTTAAAAAATATGCAAATGAACATGTTTTACTTTTACATTTTGTAACTTAGACTTGGGAAAGAAAAGAAAACAGACATATTAAAAAAAAAAAAAAAAGGAAACAGAAAAATCTATAGAATGATTTGATTTTAGTTCTAACATAAATTGTCTTGGTAACTGTTATGTTGCTCCCAAGTGTTTCTCTCCATGCCCTTTTGACTTATCATTCAGAGACTTCTTCAGCCGTGCTTTTTTATTATTGATCTTTTTTTCTGCTCTAGTTTGAATATATATTTTTTAAAAGTATTTGAACCTCTTATCTATCTGCATTGCCAAGCCCTAAACATGGTGTCGTCATACACTTTTAGATGGACTGGTGTTGCTAAAAGAAATTTTGTTACAAAGGATGGGCTTGTGATATTTAACAGTTATAGCAAAGAATGTTATGATCGTTGCGCATTTTCATTATTGACATGGAATGCTAACATTCTCATCATTTCTATTCAGAAATGATTTCGAAGTTACCTCGCATTCATGTTAACAGATTCTTTTGCAACTATTGAAAACCATATCATCATATTAATTTTAACATCCGTTTTACATTCCAGCATCAATTAAGCGGTTTCAAGAAATTGATTTCTAATCCTAGCTATCTCTGACCAGGTCTTTATTTATAGACTTCGTGGTTTAGTGGGGGATGCCCTTTTCTCTTCCCTGCAACCTCTCTCCCACAGAAGAGACATTGAGAGCCTGTCTTTGTTTTATCGTTATTTCCATGGCAAGTGCTCGTCTGAGCTCCAATCCCTCGTCCCCCCTCGCCAATCTTTCACGAGAAACACCCGTCTGGCTGAAACTACTGTCAATAATTTTCCCCACTCTTTATCTGTGCCTAAATCCAAACGTAGATTCCATGAGCAAAGCTTCTTTCTTAGAACTGCACGCCAGTGGAACTCTCTGCCGCTTGCCTGTTTCCCACCTGACTACAACTTGGACGTCTTCAAGTCCAACATAAACAAACTTCTGACAAACAGCCCCCTTAAGTAAGACACTCTATCAAAACCCCCAATACTAATGATTACTATAATGCTATCTCATTGATTACTGTACATGCAATAACCCTTATCCCCGAGTGGCCTTCGGACCTTGATAAGTGGTGACCCTCATGTAAAAAAAAAAAAAAAAAATTTCTCCCTTCAGATTCATTTTTATCACTCTTTGCCATCTTTACCTTAGCCTTTCCCTGCAAGCTGAATTTGCTATATCAACTGTTCTACATCTACTAAGCCATCTTTTTTGCACATATTTTCCTATAATGTCCAGATTTAATGTTTCTCTGAGGTCATCAGATCTAAGCCTGCGATGTTTCTTTTTATCTTTTTAAGCATGAGTACTTTATTTTGGCAAAATATTCATATTAAGAAGCATGTGAAATTGTGTTTACACATTATAAAAGGACACCCTAACCACTCTTAAAAACTTTAGAAGGAGTAAGGGTTCTTCAGTCCCTATGATTTTGGAATAAAAGCATGCTATTTCCAAAAATTAAATAAAGGATTCTATTCAAAATTCTACGCAAATTCCGGAATTTGATAAAAAATTCCTGAGCTCAATAGAAAGTTTCCAGAGTTCGGTAAGATACACCTGAAGGAGGGTGTAAGGTTACTTGTGCGAAACGTTGTGAAAATAAAATTCTAGATGAGAGCAGTAGTCTGATTAATCCAAAAACAAAATTGACTTATTTTTCTTTGAAAGTCAGAAATATTTCTGACATATTGTATACTTTGAAAATCAATTGCATCGCAAAAGAATTGTCTAAAAAGATGAAGATTCTACAATTTAACCGTTTTGCAGAATTTTTCTATTCGATTACCAAGATTCTGTCAAACTTATGTGTGCATATCTGGAATTCTAAATGGAATATTCTGAAGATGAATGCCACCGGCCAAGAGGTAAATTGTTAAAAAGAATCCTAGAATCATATCTGAGCAGGTTCATCATTACATTAACTTTACCGTGCATTCAGATGATGTTAGAATGCAGCATCTTGTTTTCTTTCACAAGTATGCTGTTTGATAAAATAGACGGTTCCATTTATCTTTCGTCTATGCTTAATTTAAATGTAAATTGTTTAATAATAACTACATAATCAATAATGTATTTTCTTTTATTTGCAATTCTTCCAAACACAAGATTTTCAATACCTTGTTGGTAGCAATTAAAACGCACATGGTGTCGATAATTTTCAATTTTTCGGTTATAGTCAGCTAACATACTTCCTAACTTCCGGTGAAGCAAGGCAAGTCGGTTCCTTTACATTTATTGTTCTGCTGTATTTCTATTGTGAAGCAATTTAGTGAAATAAAGCATAAACAGGCATTATTGAAAAATACGCAATAAAAATTAACCAAATTATACAGATAAAAATAACAGTATTAGTCTTTATTCGCACATTTCATAACAAAATTAAAAAAAAAAAGTTTTTATTTTTATTTAATATTTTATAAGTAATACGTTTATGAAGTTATAAAGTTCTTTTCTTTTTTTTTTAATTTTAAAATAAGTTTTTATTTTCTATAAGAAATATGTTAACGAAAGGATAAAATACAGGAAAATGTAATAAAAAAAAGAGTACATTCACAGGGTGGGGGGGATGTATGTGTGACAGAAAAAAGGCGAAATAACTGATTTGACTTGATCTAGAAATTAAATTAACTCATGAAGAAAAAAAAAGAAACCAGAGTCCAAAATAGAATTCTTAAAAAAAAAAAAAATTTTAAATATGGATTCCAAAATTTGAAAACACAATAGATTAAAGAAAAAAACAAAAAAAGAAAACGGTGAGAATTAATTCCCAACTCAATAGAATATTGCAGATAAACCGTATACTAAAGTTATCATGTTGTTGGAATTTGTTTGCCCCTCCCTGATATTTTTCTAATCAGAATTATTTCTAAAAAAAAAAAAAACATCTGGAAAACTTACCGGAGGGACCATGAGAAGGTTACCAACATCCTAAGTAAAAGTGATTTTGTGGAAGAACTGTATTCGAACTTGGAACACCCAGGTCGTCAGTCTGTCGTTAATCACTTGACCCCCACCCCCCCCAAGCATAATAAAGTAAACACATGTAGATGGACTGCCTACTAATGTGCCAAAGTTATGGTACTCCAAAATTTGTTTATCATCTAACAATTTTAATTAATGCCATTTTCACACTTATTTGTTATATTACCTATACTTATCTGTTATCTTTGAAACTAATTATACTTTTATTTCTTTCATTGCAGGTAAGTAGCGAAACAAAACCCAGATGTAAAATGGTGAGAATGTTTCTTTACTAACAGTTGAAATTGTTATTTATTTATTTATTTTTTTTTTAACCAATATTGGATTTATAGGAATTATCCATGTATCACGTGTTAAAATTACCCTCCCCTTTTTTGTCGTCTATAAGACATTTGGACCTTGGAACACTTGATTTGGTTATTAGTTTGTAAAAATAACTTTTAAGGGGTTCAAATTAAAAAAAAAAAAAAAAAATGTTGACCTTGATAAGTTGATTAATGATTAAATTCTGAGCATGCATATATATCTATTTTTATCTTGAACTCGTTTAATTTTTAAACTTTTTTTTTTATCAATCTGATGATAGCTCAGACGGTAATAACAAAACTGAGTCGCTAAATAACGACTAAGGCTGGAGTGCTGAGTGTTTTGGTTTCGATTCCACAACTGGTAGCACAGAAGTATTTTTTATTTTTTGAAATCATTGCTATATATATTGCATACAATATAATAATAGATATGAAATCTACACTAATTGAAATATATTTTAGCATATTTTGCGACTGGGCAACGTCGGGCGGTCTGCTAGTATTATAGAGCAATGTTTTATTTCTGTGAGAAGAGAGCATCTTAGATCTAAGAAGAGTTGATATAGTCCCATGGTAACTGATTTTACTGCTATTCTCTGACTTTCTGCGAGCTTGTGAATACTTACTTCAGACATTTCATGAGACAAAGAAATGAAGGGATGAAAACTTTCGATGGTGGGATTCTTTCTAGGCTAATCAGTAGTCTGGATTGTTCTTGCTAATAATTAACACATCATTTGTAGCCAAAATATGTGTTTATTGATTATCTTGCATAGATTGTTAAGGCAGACTAGTTATTTTGAAGATTGCATATTAACACATTCGTCTCACTTTGCTTCTAACTTGATTCTCTTTTGAAAACCTCTCACAGGTTAGGTGGGTGGACGGTTCTTCCGATTCCGGCTGCCATACACCCACATGCATATCACATTTGAACCTTGAATGCAATAACTAAAAACGAAGGACTCCACAAAATATAACATTTGATTCATAGACACGAAAATTCAATTTCTATTTCTACATTGGTTTATATCAGACAGAAAAGGAGACTTCCTTTTCTCCTTTTTACTGCTTCTTTCTAACGGAGAAAATGTTGTGAGTCCGTCTCTACTCTATTGTTAGTTTTATGGCAGGTGCTCGACTGAGCTTCAATCTATGGTCGCATTCACGGCAAATGCTCACCTAGCTATAACCGCTGTCAATAATTTCCATTACTCTCTATCTACACATAATACTAAATGACAATGGTGAGTGCTCCGACGAACTACTAGCCCTTGTACCCCTTCGACATAAATACCTCCGACAAAGCTGACAAGCAGCAAATTCCCACCCCTACATTGTAGAGATCCCTAGATGTAAGAAAGCCTTCTACTCTAATAGTTTGTTCCTCAGAACTGCTAGATTTTAGAATTCCCTTCCGGTTTCCTTCTTCCCTAACTGTACTAACATGCATAAGTTCAAGTGTAATGTTAAAACATCTTGCTGTTCAACTCCCTACATAGTATCCCTACAACTCATGTCCCTGATAGTAACCCCTTACATCAAAGTGGCACTGTGCCTTATTTGGGGTATAAATGTAATTAAAAAAAAAAAATTTTTTTTTAATCCCATGAGAACAGTTTCCTTTTTTTTTTTTTTTTCTAGAACTGCCCATCTGAGGAGCACAATATCCCGAGGTTGCTTCCCAACTAACTATAAAATTTTTGTTTTCAAGTCCAACATAAACAAATTCTTGTTGAGTTGTCCTCTTAAATAATCAAATCTTACCCAATTTCCACCATTACGAATCATCGTGTCATTGTCTCATCTGACACTCATTAGCTTATCCTTTAGTGCCCGTCAGGCCTTGATAAGTGGTAAATGCCTATTAAAAAAATGAATATGCTATCTGAATTTAGATAAAATTATTTAATTACTTAGTTGGTGTTTCAGTAATATTGCAGTATATGTAACAGGTGAAAAATCAAGAATAAACAAAAATTACAGGTAATAATTTTCACCAACTGTATTAAAATTTAAATTCCTATCGATTTGTATACTTTTAAAGTGTTAAAACTGATTGTAAGATTTATTTTTGAATCTGTTTTCATTAAATTTGTTAAATAAAAACGCACGAAAAACTGTTTGATTCACACTCTGTTATTTGTGTGTGTGTGTGTGTGTGTGTGTCTGTGTGTGTGTGTGTCTGTGTGTTTTTTTCTTTTTAAATTATTTTCGGTAAGTCAGTTTAACAAATTCAGAGAAAATATTAGTTTCTACACTTTAAAAGTATACAGATCGGTAGAAAACTAATTTTTAATTCGTTTGAAAGTTATTAGTTGTAATTTTTTTTATTTAATATTTGGATTTCTCGGATGCTAACTGTATATTATTTATTTTATCCAGTTATAAACACATGTTTGCAACAATTAAGGAGTTCTTTAAGAGTTAGGAGGGGCAATGTGTTTTTATATTTTAACTGGTTCTAAAATAGAGGAAATCTGTCAATTCTTCCTGTACAAAGTGCCACAGACCGGATACAAAAATGCAGTCCTTGAAATTAAATGTCAAATCAAATAGTTGGGTCAAATACAATATGAAGTTATGAGCCTCAATGACAGGATGAAACCTTATGAGTATTTAGGAAAACAAACCAAAGCCAATGACATTTGGGTTTTGTAAAAAAAAAAAAAAAAAATGCAAAACATAAGACAAAATGGCTACGTAAAATAAAATATCGATTTACTGAATTTCTATTTTTATAACCTATTAAGATTATTGTTGTCATTGTACACTCTTAACTGGAATGAAGCAAAAAAAAAAAAAAAAAAAAAAACAATGACAACATTGAAAGTAAAAAACAAAGATAAAATGGTTAGACAAAGTCAAATGTCGATGTATCAGATGCGATGCTATTTGTGTCTGAATTCTAAACTGCGACAAGATAACTTACGTTAAATGCTTCAATGTAGATTTTAGGAGATCATATCAGATTTTAAGATATATTCTTTTGTTTAGGAATAATTATCCGTTGCCAAGGTTGCTGGAAAAATAATGGGATCATTCTACCGCTCCAGTAGATATCTCACTGTCGATGTAATTCTCTGCCTGTATAAAAGCCAAGTACGTCCTAGGATGGAGTATTGTTGCCACATCTGAACAGGAGCTGCTGGAAGACCTTATACTTCCTTAACAGAGTTCAAAATAAACTTCGTAGCCTAGTAGGAGATGTACTTTTCTCTTCTCTGCAACCTTTTTCCCCACAGAAGAGACATTGCGAGCCTGTGTCTGCGTTATCGTTATTTTCATAACAAGTGCTCGTCTGAGCTCCAATCTATGGTCCCCCTTTGCCAAACTTTCACAAAAAGCACTCGTCTAGCTGAAATCACTATCAATAATTTCCCCCACTCTTTATCTGTGTCTAAACCAAAGCCTAAATGTAGATTCCATGAACAAAGCTTCTTTTTTAGAAGTGCATGCAACTCTTCCATTTCCCTGCTTTCCAGCTGACTACAATATGGTTGTCTTCAAGTCCAGCGTAAACAAGTTCTTGATGAGCTGTCTCCTTAAGTAATCCAATGTACCAAATTTCTACTACTAGCAATTATTTTCATTGACTACTGTACATTAAATAAACCTTATCCTCGAGTGGCCTCCGAGCCTTTATAAGTTGTGACTCCTTTGTAAAAATAAAAAAAAAAGAATGTGGAATGCAGCACTGTTTCCTTGTGACGATTTTGCCTACATTTTTTCTGCATTTACACTATGGAATATCTTTTTTTTAATCTTTATTTCGTTTAGGCTTTCATCCAAGCTTTTTATTTTTTCAATCCATGTACTAAATAGCAAAATTTATGACTACTTATAAATTTTATTTTGCTAAAAACATTTCCTCTGATGAAAGGAGCCATTTGTGGAAAATCCATGGATTAAGGAAAAAAATTTAAATTTTGTATTCCTTAGAAATTTTTTGATTTACGGAATTTAACTCTAAATTTTCATTTATGTGTGTGTATATATATATATATATATATATATATATATATATATATATATATATATATATATATATATGTGCACTAGCAGAGACGCTTGGCCTTGCCCGGTCATAAAGTACACTTAAATATATTTTAATTTATACAGATTTCATATATACTGTTATAGTATCAGTTCTCTTTCTATTATCGTAGTGTAAAGAGTGGAACGATAAAGTTGTCTTCCTAAAGAAAACAACACTACAGCTTCATTTTAAAACTTTTATTAAAGAAAGGGGAAAATCAGTTCAGATAACTTGATTATGTAGTAGAGCTGACATCTATTCAATGTAGCCGTCTTCAGCCTCAATCACTGCCTCAGTATGGGTCCAAACTGGGTGCATACCTTTTCCACAAGCGCCAGCAGGAGCTCGGCAAATACTCTGCGGATGGCAGTGATCAGATTGGCTTTGGGGTTGTGGTAGGTCATGTTGATGATGGTCTCGACATATGACTAAATGTAGTCCAGTGAGTTCAGGTTGAGGGAGGAGGGGAGCCAGTGAGAGAAGGGTGCAAAGTTGTAGCATTCTTTTTGAAGCCAAGCCTGGGTCTCTTTGGACTTGTGGGCCGGTGCTTAGTCCTGCTGCCACACCCAGTGTCTGCTAGCGGCCACCTGATTGCACCAAGGGATCACCACACTCTTCAGCACATCCAGGTACACTTTGGTGTTGACTTTCAAGCTGACTTCAAAGATATGAGGTGGCATGATGTGGCCCTCACTTGAAACCACACCAAAGACCATAACCGTGGTCAGAAACTTTGTTGCACTGTGCCTTCAAGCGTTGAAACGTCCAGATTTACATTTTGAGGGTGCTGGCAATGGTCCTGTTGTGATAACTTGGATCAGTAGAGAACATGAGTTGTACAACAGCGCATCTCTGATCTCACACATTGAACATTGTGTCACTTTCAGACATGATAGAAAGCTCCTATCACTCTTGGGATTTGTACACAACTGACCAAATAGTAGATGGTTTGCAACAAGAAAAGAAAACCGGTTTTCATCAAACGGAAATGGAATCCTGTCATCTTTTCTAGTGATTTCAAAAGTAAAGTGCCATCAGCTAGAATCGAAACAAAAACATAGGAAGAATTCTTGGTAAAATTATTTATTACAAAATTCAAGCAAGAAAATTTTATAATCATTAAGATATATATATATATATATATATATATATATATATATACACACAAAAGTGAAAATGTATGTGAGGACAATTCTCAACTTATATACTCAACAAAGTTTTTATCTACAGACTTGAAATTTTATACATAGAGTATTCAGACACGTGAAAAAAATTTTAATCGGTTTTCATCTGGTAAAATGGATTCCAAGCGGTCGAAATTGAAAAATTGGTAGATTAGGATCATTATATTTTTATCTATTAATCAATGGTTTCACGCCTGAGCATGAGTAATTTATTCAGATTATGTTAGGAATAAGTAGATTTAAAAACACTTTTTTTAAAGATCATGTGAAGCTGGTCTACTGGCTATCGTACTTGTCTCACTGTTTTTAGGTTTTGACTTTGATCTCAGGTCGAGTATTTTTTTTGTTTTTTTTTACGTACAAGGAGTAAACTGTTTAGAAAAAACATACTCACGTGTACATCAGTTTCTTTGCAATTTTTTTTTTCTAAGAGTTTAACGTTACGTTTAATAATGAGCAACGCCGGGTACATCTTCTAGTATATATAAGTGTATATTAAGGGTACCTAAAATTATTTTTCATCATAAAAAAAAGCAATTTAAATGGCTGCAACTGACATTTCTTATTCAAATGAACTGACACGTCAGTTCATCTGATAAATCGGCTTGGCATCTAAATCTTTTGATGAAGTCACATCCATTTCACTAGTTGAATAAGATTTATTAAACTGGAAGAGACGTTCATCTTTTATTTATTTTTTTATTCATGCATTTCTTTTTTGTTTTTTTTGTTTTTTTTTAAACCAATTAATTTACTGAATTCTCTGACATTTTGAATTGATAAAATATAATACACTATATTCGACTGGATCTATTTTAAAATGTTGCCAATTTACAATATGAACCCGTCAAAATTAACCCATGTGTCATGTCTTCATGCGCTTATGTTCACGTCATATTCTAACTTGAATAACTTTCTTATAAATGGAGAGGTATAAAACGGAACATGGAAAATAAGCAAAAATTCAATATTTTTATTGTTTACATTAATTGGACAGTCGTCCTCAAATGTTATCTGTACAGCGTTTCGATCGATTTGTTTATTTTTCTTATTGCTTTTTATATTTATTCATACTTGTCTTGTAACATAGCTTTCATATTTGGATAAATGCAAAATATGCTACAAATTTTAGACCTACCAAGAATATGTATTTAACAGTTTGAATTAATGTATTATACCTCTCTATTATGACATAACACTACAAAAATAAAACAAAGTATTGACTATTGAAATGGTTGTGAGAACATTTTGGTGGTTGTCTCATCAATAAAGTTGTGATTCTGTATGGGTTTCATACTGACCAGACTTTCTCGGCCTAACCTAGATTTTAATCTGTGGCATTGTCTCAAGGATAATGTTCATCAAAACAGTTCCTAGACTATTGAGCTGAAGAGAGCCATCACAGCCCAAACCTGGAACTGGTGCTACCAGACCGGCTTCGTGATCTAAAATGTACCAAACATTGATGCTGTCATTTAAACAAATACAATTTCGTGAAAAAAAAAGAAAAATGGGGATAGAAAATCTTACATATTTCAGAAACCTAATGGCATTTTATGAAATGTTAATTAATGCATGTCTAATTCATGCGAGAACTGAAATCTTCAAAGTTACTATCAAATTGAAAAGTTTGAATGCAAAACGCGATAAGCACCATCTTCAAAATTACAACGCTATCACTTTAAAAAATGTATCAAAGCAATCAACTATACACCCAAATCTTGTTTCATATAGCATAGTATTGGAATAATTTCTGTGTGATTAAAATAAGCAATTAATCGAAGTCTAGATTTTATTGTTTGATTTGTCAATTTAAATAAATTCAGTTGATCACTTGATTTTCAAGTGATGTATATCGCTATCCGTTTATTGTAGAATATATGTGAACTATTTAATGTGGCTATGTAAGACTGATTCGTTCTTAAAGAATACTCTACCCAAAAAGGTTAGAAGTCAATTTTGTCAAATCAAAAAAATATAAATTACAAATCAATTTTTTTTTTTCCTTCTGATTAATTTTATCGTTGGGACTACTATTTTCATCTTGACTGTGATATAGCATTCCGGATGATGTAATCTGCACCCCGCCCCTTTTTTTAGGTGTCTTTTGTATAAATTCTGGAACCTTATAATTGAACATGAATATCAGCGGCGACATCATCAGGAACATTTGGATTATAAAAATCCAGCTGAGATCAACCGTTTTTTTTTTTTGTTTGTTTTGTTTTTAAGATGTTTTCACTGTAAAAATAAAAGAAACCACGTTTAAAAAAAACAAAACAAAAACAAACACTTTGTAATGGCGAGGCAAATGTATGGATCGCTTAAGATGCAAAAGAGAAATGAAAAGCCTAGTCAAACAATCCTCTGTTGAATATTCGTGTTAATCCTACTTGAATAAATAAAGTAACTAAATAAGTGAATCCAAATAAAAAATGTTTACAAAAAGTCTTAGCATTCATGTTTGTAAATCAGGCAGGAGAATGTTGACCGTTTGTAAAATAGATTCTGAAACGTAATCTGTTAATCTGTTATTCGTGAATGTTTTTTTTTTTTTTTTTTTTTTTCCATGAAAGGGAGTTGTGACGAAGAAGAAAAAGAAGAAAGTAGTGTAGTTTATCTGGAGTGATCCAGTAATGATATTTGTTTGTTATACCATAAATTGAATGATGTGGAAAATACAAAATGAACTTATATAAAAAAAAATTTAAAAAATTGTTATAAATATTGTTGTGGCAATGTAAGTTTCGAATCCCTCGTTGCCAATGTTGTGGCCTTGTAGGATGGTAATCAAGACAAACATAGTGATATCATTAAAAAAAACTTTTGGAAGACTATGATTATGTACGATTATGAATATCTCCAGTATCAAATACTCTTTATACACTGTGAAATTTACTTTATGTATGAAACCCAAAGAGGAGAGATATAACATGAGAAATATTTGGACTGAAGTCTTCCTTTGCTGTTATTTCAGATCATTTGAAACCATAGCAAGTTTTAGTCTCTCCTCCATCAAGGCCAGAGGTTTTGGGGAAACATCAGATATTTTGTAATTCATATACAAAACTAGGAAAACAAATGACTATATGATAGAAATATTGGTAAAGGTGCAGTATCTTTCCACCCACAAAATATCTTTAAAATTACCACTTTATTGGGTTTTCGAGAGTGATGAAAATGAAAATAAGTTAAAATTTCAGGAAAGTGTAAGATGTGAAGAAATTATAGTTTAAAAAGTTGGGATTCACTTTTCCATATTAATTTAACATAAAATGAATATCCACTCTTTTTGAGGGTGGGGACGTCTGATTTTTTTTTGTTTTGTTTTTTTTGTTTTTTAAGGGATGATGTTTATTTGGTAATTGTGGCCAAGAAGATCAACACAAAACTTACCTTAAAAAACTTTTTCTATAGGTTTTCGGATGTGCTGAAAACGAATATTGCATTTAAATTTTCTGCAAACAAATATTTTTCCAGGTATTAGGCAACGTAATTCTTTGTTATAACTGGTGGCCATTGTTGTACATGCAAGTGCATGCATATTTTTGCTTAATACCCGGAAAAATACTTATTTGCAGAAATTTAAATGCAATATTCATTTTCAGCACACCAGAAAACCTATAGAAAACAAGTTTTTTTAAGGTAGGTTGGTCTATAAGGCCACCCCTAAAAAAAATAAGACACCCCCAAAAAGGTGGCCACTTAAATTAATATAGAAAAGTGATTCCCTACTTTTTGAAACAATGTGCGACCGTAAGGGCAAATGTCTGATAGTCTACTACACAATGCAGGTCATAAGCTTTCCAACGAGTCCTCATTTGTTAAAGTCTGGTGTGTGTGTGTGTATATATATATATATATATATATATATATATATATATATATATATATATACTCGTAGCCAAAATGACTATTGAACATTTTATGGCTGTAAAAAAGTGCCAAAAATAGGCTCTGGATAATAGATGATCCCCTTAATGTGCGACCTTAAGTGCAAATTTTACATAGCTCAATACAATTTGGGTCATTACCTTTCTAACGAGCCTGTGTTTGTTAAATTCTGATCAATAGTCGCTCAGATTTGGAACTTATAACATTGCCAAAAAAGGTGGTATATCTATGGATATATCTATACTGGCAGCCAAATTGAATATTAAAATGCTTATATCTTTCGTTCTATGTGACGAAAATACATGAAAATTTGCAGGATTTTTGAAGATTATAAGTATTCTATGGTTAAAATTGTATGACAATTGGTAAGAAAGAACCTATATTTTCAAACCAATAAAATATGCTCAAATTTGCCTAAATTTGTATATATAGTGTCTGGCAAGCAACTTCGGTCTTGCTGCTTCAGTTGTCTCCCCCTAAATTTGTCGATTTTGCTGCTCCGGTTGTCTCCCCTGTGGCCATGCCAGGCCATCAATATATATATATATATATATATATATATATATATATATATATATATATATATATATCAAAGATAATTTAATTTGAAATGAAAAATCTTTGTATATAAGTTGAGATTTTCAAACTTTTTCTTCAAAGCAAAACTTAGTTCTTGATGTGTGTATATAATATCTATATATCAATAAAAGTGAAAATGTGTGTGTGTCTGTGTACATTTCCTACCAAATAACTCTGTCAATTTTCGGTCTACAGACTCGAGATTTGGTAAAATCTTTTTAGTCAGTTATTGGCCAGAAATTTGGCTGTCAAGGGGTCAAAGTTCAACGATTTGACCTTTGAAAACTCTACCAAACTTCTCCACCAATTGTGGGTCTAAGCACTTGAAATTTTAAATGTAGATTACTTGGACATGGATCAAACTTTTTAATTTGCTTTGGGTCAAAACGAAATGTTAAGAGGTTAAAATTGAGGTCAAAGTTTTAAAAAAATTTGACCTCTGCGGTCTCTATCAAATTACTCGGCCAATTTATGGTCTAAACATTTGAAATTTTACATAAAGGGTATTCAGAGATAGGGCAAGCTCTTTAATTGGTTTTGGTCGAAAATTTGAGCTGCCAAAGGGTCAAATTCAAAAGATTTGATCTTTGTGATGTCTAGCAAACTACTCGGCCAATTTTGGGTCTAAACATTTGAAATTTATACATAACGGATATTCAGACATACGGCGAGCATTTTAATCAGTTTTGGGGCGAAAATTTGGCTGCCAAAAGGTCAAAGCTGAAAGAGTTGACCTTTGTAGATTCTACCAAATTCCTCTGCTAGTTTTGGGTCTAAAGACTTGAAATTTTAGATATAGGTAACTTGGACATAGGTAAAACATTTTGATGTGAGACCAAAATAAATGCTATGGGGTCAAAATTGGGATCAAAGTTAAAAAAAATTGACCTCTGCGGTCTCTACGAAATTACTCAGGCAAATTTTAGTCTAAACATTTGAAAATCTTACATAAAGTGCATTCACACGTAGGGCAAGTTGTGGACAGTACATAGGGCCTGAGCAAAACCGGGCTGAAATGCTAGTATATAATATAAATTATGAGTGCATCCTCTTTAAGATTGAAAAATGTTAGACTGTTTTTATTTGCCAGGTGTGTTGATGGGGGAAAAATAGACGCTTTTCCATAAAATTATTTCAAGTATTTTTTTTGTGTAAATTTCCAGATTCATTTGTGTAAAAGATTCGCACTTTGTTTTACTAATGCACCGATTATATTGTTTATAAATAGATTGTTACGTCTTAAATTAAAAAAAAACAACAACTTTGCTTGATACAAAAACTTGTTTTTGTCGGTAAAAAAAATTTACATTCATAATTAAGGTGCGTCCATTCAATATGTGCGATTAGCATTAAAAGTTTTGATTGAAACTTAAGCATGACCGACAGCCACTTGGAATGGTATGTGGCCACATTTAAAATACAACTTGTTTCGGGTTGTACCTTTTTGAAAAAAAAAAAAAAAAAAAATGCAATCAGCATAAGATGCTTGGAAACAAATGTTTTGATATAGCATTTAAAGAGAATTAGAAATTCCAATTATTTGTTTCGTATTTTTGTTTCTGTTGTTTACATAGTTAAATCGCTTTCAACTACGAACTTCGAATGGAACTCTCTAAACTTGAAACGCAATTTCAATTACATTAAGGATGATTTTATTTTGAACGCTAATACAATTAAGACAATCATCTTAATTATTTTACTGTATTTAAATCTGATCAAAATGTTAGACTGCTACCAAATTCGGCTGTCTGAAGATACTGGCTTTGATCTAAAATGCACCAACATTAATGTTGTTTTTTCCTTTTCCTTTTCAAAACTAAATCATATTCTGCAAAATCAAAAATCAAAAATTTTCCCAAATAAAAAGAAACGCAAACTAAATTTCATGAATAAATATTTAAAGATATAAAGAACTTCAAGCATAAAAATTTTTTTCAAAAACAAATTTGACATTAAATAACTTGAAAAAGGCTTGATATGCCATAAAACAAAACCAAACTCTATAAATAAATATTTAAAGACATAAAGAACTTAAAATATAAAAACTTTTGTCAAAATAACTGGATTTGGCATTAAATAACTCGAAAAAGGCTTGATATACTGTAAAACAAAACAGCCAAAACCAATGTTGTCATTTTGTATTTTTGCTTATTTACGCCTGGGTGATGGGTGTCTAAATCCTTTATATCCCTGTGCCATCTTCGTCGTTGTGAAGCTAGGCTGATTTTGCTCTGTTGATAAAACTCCCTCTGGCACTTATATAAAAAGTTTATCGAAAAGGACAGAAACAGAAAACAAGCTGACTTCACATGCCTGTGAGAGAGAAATCAATATTTATAAATTTTTCAATTTATGTGCTAAGAAGCAAATTTTATAACTACCTATATTTATTTCCCCTGGCTACGGTATTTGCCTCACCTTGCGGTGTTATACTGCTATTTGTTTATATAGATGTGTATTATATACTGTACTGTATTTTGTCACTAATTTTTAATGCCGCATCTCGGGGTTCTACTATATATATATATATATATATATATATATATATAAGGTATTTACAGCTTCTCTTCGGATTTTTAATCATGTCCAAACGCACTTTTTTCCTTTTGATAGATTGATTGTTTCTATTTCTTCTGATGAGTTAAGGGCAAAATAGATTCACTGATTGATATGATAATTAAGTGATTGATTTTGTGCTACGAAACAGATACTGCCAAGAATTGTAAATGTCAACTGAATTAAAGGAATAAATTGTAAGATGGTCAACATCATGAACTTTGGAATATAGACGTTTGTCATTCATTCATTATATATATATATATATATATAGAGAGAGAGAGAGAGGTGAATCATTAACATGCAGTATGTCATATGATCAAAACATCATGTAAGGGACACACTAATTATCAAGTTAAGCGACATAGAGCCTGGTTGGTTTTCAGGTGAGTGACCATTTGGGGAATACTGGTGGCAATAAGTGAACACTCTACTCATGCTTATAAATGTCTGACAACTTTGCTTGGAGTACAATTGGTGGCAAACTAGCATTCTGTCACAGTGTTGGTTCAAGCAATATTGCTGGTTATGAGCTTTCAAGCTTGGGAAGAAGTTGTATGATAAATCCCTTACCATGCAGACCTTCCGTTTCAGCTTGTGTCCATTGTTTCTTATGACAGAACTACCGATATATGTTCAATGCATAAAAAATTGGAAAAAAACAAAAAGCTTGTCCCTTTATATAGCTATTTTTACCTGAATATACATTTTATTTATCTCCTCTCTAGCGGGTTAGGCACAAGGTCAAGTATGGGTTTGATGAGTGTTTCTGTGGAATGGACTGAATTCGAACTTGAACATTCAGTTCTGACATTAACCACTTCAGTTTAGAATAATTTATTGGAGTCAACCATAGTCAAAGACAGCTCGAAGACTCCTTTTTAATTGGTTATTACTAGGGCCATGACAACAGCATATTCTTTTCCTTGTTTTGATTCTCAGATATATATCCATTGATATCATGTTTTTATGTAGAGTGATGTGGTTCTCGGTTGAGTGTGTCTAACTGTGTCGGATTTACACTTGAGTCAAAACAATGAAAAGAATATGCTGTTGTCATAACCCTAGTTATTACAAAGATGTATGGGAGGGCGAAACTCTTTTCCCTGAATTGCTCCACTTAGTCTTAATTCACACTTTATAATGTTGAATTTTTATTAAAAAGGCACCACATACTATTTTTTTTTAATCTTTGGAAAAACTTGACAGAAAATTGAACCCAGCTTTTCGGGTGGGCTCAGTGAATGCTCTAACTATTATGCCAAAAAATAAAAAAAAATCTATAAAATATAATTATCGCAGGACAACATTAGATGTCACAAAATTGAATGTAATTGATTGCTTGTCGCTCAATTAGGACCAATAATAGAATTTTTTTTTTTTTTTTTTTTTTTTGGTGGGGAGAGTAGAAGTTAGATTCATTTTATTTGACGTGAACTAATCCGACGGCTGTGGAAAACGGTGAAAAGAAATGTCACCTGCCCCCCCCCCTCCGCACTGACAAGCATCAGAAACACCTACGATCAATCAACTTAACTCTTTATTTATGGGAAGTCATAAATACACTGATTGCTTTGTATCTGATGGATGTGTAGGCGGGATAATAGCGTAGATGCTGATACAGTATAAACATCGAAAATTAATATGTGCCGCACGCGCACACAAGGTGAAACGTTTGCACCTAACTGCTTTGGACCATATAACTAAGGATTTAATCTATTTGGCGCCCATAATCGTTAGGTGTTAGAGCAGACATAATAGTCAAATTTGAATGTAATTGATTGCTTGTCGCTCAATTAGAATCTATAATAGAAATTGAGGTGAGGAGAGGGGTAAAAGTCAAATTTATTTGATTTGACTTGAACATAAGGAGGAAGTTTCGTGGGAGTACCAAATTCACAAGCGGTCCCCAGTTGCATACATATCGGCGCTAGAGGATACAATGACGTTATGTTAATTTTATTTTTATTTCGGACTATTAGTCTCATCTTTATTAGTTGTTGTTTGTTTGTTTTTATTGGTTCACAACGTTTCAGCCAATTTCCTCTGGCCTTCGTCAGGTGGTAACCGCGACGGATAGGAACTTCGAATCTCCTAACTGCATTCTCAGCCATCACTGCCATCCGTAGTTGTCGTCGTCTCACCACATTTTTGACCAATTACCTCTGGCACGCTTTGGGTGGGATTGAAACCGCTATCTTCAGACAATGTTCATCTGGAACCGTAGAGATTCAACGTCTCTATCAACTGCGCCACGGGCCCCGAAGGGCGATCAAGGTTGGATTCTTTGATCTTATAAATCCACATTTTTATTCATTATCTGATCTTCCATAGTCGGGTCCGTACCGATTGGTATATATATATATTATTCCTTAATTGGAATTTTTTTTTTTTTTTTATTTTGAGATGAGCATTTTTATGTTAATTTTATTTTTATTTCGGACTATTAGTCTCATCTTTATTAGTTGTTGTTTGTTTGTTTTTATTGGTTCACAACGTTTCAGCCAATTTCCTCTGGCCTTCGTCAGGTGGTAACCGCGACGGATAGGAACTTCGAATCTCCTAACTGCATTCTCAGCCATCACTGCCATCCGTAGTTGTCGTCGTCTCACCACATTTTTGACCAATTACCTCTGGCACGCTTTGGGTGGGATTGAAACCGCTATCTTCAGACAATGTTCATCTGGAACCGTAGAGATTCAACGTCTCTATCAACTGCGCCACGGGCCCCGAAGGGCGATCAAGGTTGGATTCTTTGATCTTATAAATCCACATTTTTATTCATTATCTGATCTTCCATAGTCGGGTCCGTACCGATTGGTATATATATATATTATTCCTTAATTGGAATTTTTTTTTTTTATTTTGAGATGAGCATTTTTATGTTAATTTTATTTTTATTTCGGACTATTAGTCTCATCTTTATTAGTTGTTGTTTGTTTGTTTTTATTGGTTCACAACGTTTCAGCCAATTTCCTCTGGCCTTCGTCAGGTGGTAACCGCGACGGATAGGAACTTCGAATCTCCTAACTGCATTCTCAGCCATCACTGCCATCCGTAGTTGTCGTCGTCTCACCACATTTTTGACCAATTACCTCTGGCACGCTTTGGGTGGGATTGAAACCGCTATCTTCAGACAATGTTCATCTGGAACCGTAGAGATTCAACGTCTCTATCAACTGCGCCACGGGCCCCGAAGGGCGATCAAGGTTGGATTCTTTGATCTTATAAATCCACATTTTTATTCATTATCTGATCTTCCATAGTCGGGTCCGTACCGATTGGTATATATATATATTATTCCTTAATTGGAATTTTTTTTTTATTTTGAGATGAGCATTTTTATGTTAATTTTATTTTTATTTCGGACTATTAGTCTCATCTTTATTAGTTGTTGTTTGTTTGTTTTTATTGGTTCACAACGTTTCAGCCAATTTCCTCTGGCCTTCGTCAGGTGGTAACCGCGACGGATAGGAACTTCGAATCTCCTAACTGCATTCTCAGCCATCACTGCCATCCGTAGTTGTCGTCGTCTCACCACATTTTTGACCAATTACCTCTGGCACGCTTTGGGTGGGATTGAAACCGCTATCTTCAGACAATGTTCATCTGGAACCGTAGAGATTCAACGTCTCTATCAACTGCGCCACGGGCCCCGAAGGGCGATCAAGGTTGGATTCTTTGATCTTATAAATCCACATTTTTATTCATTATCTGATCTTCCATAGTCGGGTCCGTACCGATTGGTATATATATATATATTATTCCTTAATTGGAATTTTTTTTTTTTTTTATTTTGAGATGAGCATTTTTATGTTAATTTTATTTTTATTTCGGACTATTAGTCTCATCTTTATTAGTTGTTGTTTGTTTGTTTTTATTGGTTCACAACGTTTCAGCCAATTTCCTCTGGCCTTCGTCAGGTGGTAACCGCGACGGATAGGAACTTCGAATCTCCTAACTGCATTCTCAGCCATCACTGCCATCCGTAGTTGTCGTCGTCTCACCACATTTTTGACCAATTACCTCTGGCACGCTTTGGGTGGGATTGAAACCGCTATCTTCAGACAATGTTCATCTGGAACCGTAGAGATTCAACGTCTCTATCAACTGCGCCACGGGCCCCGAAGGGCGATCAAGGTTGGATTCTTTGATCTTATAAATCCACATTTTTATTCATTATCTGATCTTCCATAGTCGGGTCCGTACCGATTGGTATATATATATATTATTCCTTAATTGGAATTTTTTTTTTTATTTTGAGATGAGCATTTTTATGTTAATTTTATTTTTATTTCGGACTATTAGTCTCATCTTTATTAGTTGTTGTTTGTTTGTTTTTATTGGTTCACAACGTTTCAGCCAATTTCCTCTGGCCTTCGTCAGGTGGTAACCGCGACGGATAGGAACTTCGAATCTCCTAACTGCATTCTCAGCCATCACTGCCATCCGTAGTTGTCGTCGTCTCACCACATTTTTGACCAATTACCTCTGGCACGCTTTGGGTGGGATTGAAACCGCTATCTTCAGACAATGTTCATCTGGAACCGTAGAGATTCAACGTCTCTATCAACTGCGCCACGGGCCCCGAAGGGCGATCAAGGTTGGATTCTTTGATCTTATAAATCCACATTTTTATTCATTATCTGATCTTCCATAGTCGGGTCCGTACCGATTGGTATATATATATATTATTCCTTAATTGGAATTTTTTTTTTTTTTTTTTTATTTTGAGATGAGCATTTTTATGTTAATAAAAGACGAAGGCCAGAGGAAATTGGCTGAAACGTTGTGAACCAATAAAAACAAACAAACAACAACTAATAAAGATGAGACTAATAGTCCGAAATAAAAATAAAATTAACATAAAAATGCTCATCTCAAAATAAAAAAAAAAAATTCCAATTAAGGAATAATATATATATATACCAATCGGTACGGACCCGACTATGGAAGATCAGATAATGAATAAAAATGTGGATTTATAAGATCAAAGAATCCAACCTTGATCGCCCTTCGGGGCCCGTGGCGCAGTTGATAGAGACGTTGAATCTCTACGGTTCCAGATGAACATTGTCTGAAGATAGCGGTTTCAATCCCACCCAAAGCGTGCCAGAGGTAATTGGTCAAAAATGTGGTGAGACGACGACAACTACGGATGGCAGTGATGGCTGAGAATGCAGTTAGGAGATTCGAAGTTCCTATCCGTCGCGGTTACCACCTGACGAAGGCCAGAGGAAATTGGCTGAAACGTTGTGAACCAATAAAAACAAACAAACAACAACTAATAAAGATGAGACTAATAGTCCGAAATAAAAATAAAATTAACATAAAAATGCTCATCTCAAAATAAAAAAAAAAAAATTCCAATTAAGGAATAATATATATATATACCAATCGGTACGGACCCGACTATGGAAGATCAGATAATGAATAAAAATGTGGATTTATAAGATCAAAGAATCCAACCTTGATCGCCCTTCGGGGCCCGTGGCGCAGTTGATAGAGACGTTGAATCTCTACGGTTCCAGATGAACATTGTCTGAAGATAGCGGTTTCAATCCCACCCAAAGCGTGCCAGAGGTAATTGGTCAAAAATGTGGTGAGACGACGACAACTACGGATGGCAGTGATGGCTGAGAATGCAGTTAGGAGATTCGAAGTTCCTATCCGTCGCGGTTACCACCTGACGAAGGCCAGAGGAAATTGGCTGAAACGTTGTGAACCAATAAAAACAAACAAACAACAACTAATAAAGATGAGACTAATAGTCCGAAATAAAAATAAAATTAACATAAAAATGCTCATCTCAAAATAAAAAAAAAATTCCAATTAAGGAATAATATATATATATACCAATCGGTACGGACCCGACTATGGAAGATCAGATAATGAATAAAAATGTGGATTTATAAGATCAAAGAATCCAACCTTGATCGCCCTTCGGGGCCCGTGGCGCAGTTGATAGAGACGTTGAATCTCTACGGTTCCAGATGAACATTGTCTGAAGATAGCGGTTTCAATCCCACCCAAAGCGTGCCAGAGGTAATTGGTCAAAAATGTGGTGAGACGACGACAACTACGGATGGCAGTGATGGCTGAGAATGCAGTTAGGAGATTCGAAGTTCCTATCCGTCGCGGTTACCACCTGACGAAGGCCAGAGGAAATTGGCTGAAACGTTGTGAACCAATAAAAACAAACAAACAACAACTAATAAAGATGAGACTAATAGTCCGAAATAAAAATAAAATTAACATAAAAATGCTCATCTCAAAATAAAAAAAAAAAAAATTCCAATTAAGGAATAATATATATATATACAATGACGTTAGTTTTTTTTTTTTTTTTTTGTAATTCTTGCAAAGAGTTGTTGACCCACTCATACATACAGCACTTTGTATTCTCAAATGTAACCCATCTGTTACCGACCATGCTGAACGTTGCTTAACTTTGGTGATCTTACGAGAATTGGTATGCCAATGTAGTTATGCCATTTGAGCTATGTGCACAAGATTTAATTGTTATTTGCAAAGCGGAAGCACACGCACACAAGGTGAAACGTTTGCACCTAACTGCTTCGGACCATATAACTAAGGATTAAATCCATTTAGCACCCATAATTGTTAGGTGTTAGAGCAGAAATAATGGTCAAATTTGACACTATTCTCTATGGGCGGCTGGTTACTTATCAGCCAATCAGAATGCATTATTATTTTGTGGGTGTGGGGGGGGGGGTAAAATCGCTCTATTCTGCTGATTTGTATTTTGCAGATTTCATGTGACTTCAAATTTATAACAACTGAGAAATGTTACTTTTATTATCAAAAATAACACACACACACACACACACACACACAAAAAAAAGTTCATTCATACTCTCCACCATAATCCACTTGAGGTTACATATTCATGTACTGGTAACCTTAAAAAAGATTGGTTGTTGGAAATCCAACAAAAGTCATAATCCATATATTATATCTATTAACTGAATAGCACTTATGTTCTTTTCTGTTAGTACGCGAATATATTTCTGAAACATCCTCTACATACAACTCCATAAAAATATCTATATCTAACTTTATATAGACAAATGAAGCTAGTTGTATTTTCAAAGATAGAACCGATTAGTAATACGTCTGACGTGTCTCTTTGATTCAGGCTAGCCCTTTTTTTTCATTATATTATGGGCATGAATATACTTTTGTTTTCACAAATAAAGCAAATATAATAGCTAAATTTGACAAAAATCTACGGGCGGCTGGTCCCCTCGCAATTAATCAGAATGCATTGTCACACAATCTGCTGCTTTATGTCGATTCATGCCACCTCATGTGATTTGAATTTATAACAACTGCAAAAATGTTTCTTGAATCGACAAAAATTACATTTAATCGCGCGCACACACACACACACACACAGTTCATTAATACCCCTTTCGCTCCAATTCATTAAAACTCGTGATTACATATTCATATATTGGTAACCTTACAAAATACTGTCTGAAATTCAACTAAAGTTGTGAATAATGTTTAAATCTGTTAATCGATCAACATTTATGGCCCTTTTTTTTTTTTTAATACCCGAATGATTATTAACAATGATTTGAAACAACCTGTACACACACACACACACACACACACACACACACACACACACACACACACACACATATATATAAAGTGACTTGTCTGTCTGTGTGAAAAATGGTCGCTACCAAACTACTCTGTCAGTTTTTGGATTATAGACATGAAACTTGATATATAGGGGATTTGGATCTGTGGAACAAATCGTATTCGGTTTTTAGCTGGTAGAAATAGCTGCTAAGGGGTCAAAACTTGAAAAATTGGAACTTGACAGATGTAACTTGACTATAGGTGTTACTTGAATGTATGTGCAAATATACATTTATACTTTTAACATTACATTTTATGTTTTTATAATCGTATGGACTTAGCTCAAATGGTAACAAATAAGACTAGAGAGTTTTTGTTTCGATTCTAGCTGACACCCAAATCATATATATATATATATATATATATATATATATATATATATATAATATCAGCCACTTTAAGAAACTTGTTTCTTATTGTTGAACACTTTCAGTTGTAATAAAAGTCAGTCAACTTAACTAATACCTGCAGATCGTCATATAATGATAAGATCACTCTGACTGACGCTAAGAGCATTTAATAAGAATAAATATTAAATTTCAATTGTATCTCTTGCGATTTACAGTAGCCTAGTGGTTTGGGTCCTTGCTAATGAAGCCAGACATAACTTCTGTTGCCGGGGTTCGACTCTCTTGACTGGCGTTAATCGTTACACCCTGCACTGATGATTCCCGAAAGGATGAAACATTAGTGTCGGTAGGTATTTAATAATTATTATAGTAAATAATATATATAAACAAACTTTTGAAATCACTACTATATATTGGGTACAATATAATAATCAATAGAGAATTGGCTCTATAATAATAAAAATTAAATCTGTATAAATTAAATTTATTTATGTGTATTTCATGACTACTGGGCAGCCTGCTAATATCTCTAAATCTATATAGATGGATAAAGCCAGTTGGATATTCAAAGTGAGACTGAAATAGTAATTTGTTTCTCTATTTGATTAAGGCTAGCCTTTTTGTTTTGTTAGTTTTCTCCATTATATTAATGGCATGAATATAATTTGACTTGCACAACTAATCTCTGTTCTAAAATGATGAAAACAAAATTTTCTGTCGAGCAAAGCATTTGTCTACATTTATTCAGCCATTAAGAACTCTAAACAGATCCTAAATTTGCATAAGCGCCTTCACTTCAGACCCAAATTGCCCTCACTTTGCACACCACTGTATCCTTAGAGAAGGCATATCCTAACAATGGCCACTTATTTCGCTGTCTCTTCATACCGTTACAACAAATTGGATCTTTGGCCTCCAATCATACAAACTAAACTGAAGTTCAAATTAAAAAACAAAACCAAAAAAACAGTTAAATGACCTGTGTTTAAGTTTTTACTCTGGTTCTGAAAAATTAAGCATCGAATATTTGTGTCTTGCAATTCACATATTACAAAGCTACTGAGAATTAGGGTCCCGATTTAAAGGAGCAATCCTAGTGAGCCATTGTGGAGTGAGATGTTTGCTCACATTACATTTAAATTATGCTAGCATGGGTGCTCGGCGTTACCCGGGTGTTTGGAGGTGTGTGTTGAGCATAAAAAAAAAAAGTGGTAGTAGGAAGGCAGGCTCGAACCCGTACCATGAAGGAAGAAAGGAACAGGGGAAAAATGTAACGTCTTTGCTGTTACGACCACTGCCAAACCAGAAGTGACGTAGGTTTAAATTAAGGCAACACAATCAAAAAGAGGTGATGGCTTTTGAAAATATCGGCAAAAAAGCGACCCCTTCCCATAGAAAAGTGCCCAGTTAAGGATGAAGAAATTAATGTTTTTAGCCAATTTTTTGGTATTTGAAGAGTCGAGCTTCAAAACTATACTGATCGTGTGAAAATCCGTCACCTCTATCAAAAGTTTTAGGCAAACATGCAAACAAACATATATCCATACATACATACATACATACATTGATGGCTCAAATTTTCGACCTAAACCGATTAAAAAGCTTGCCCTATCTCCGAATACCCTTTATGTAAAATTTCAAATGTTTAGACCAGAAATTGTTTGAGTAATTTGGTAGAGACCGCAGAGGTCAATTTTTTAAAAAGTTTTGACCCCTTAACATTTGTTGTTTTGGGTTCAAATCAAATTATTAAGTTAAATCCATGTCCAAGGAACCTATATCTAAACTTTCAAGTGTTTAGACCCAAAATTGTCAGAGGAGTTTGGTAGAGTTCTCAAAGGTCAAATCGTTGAACTTTGACCCCTTAATAGCCAAATTTCTAGGCGAAAACAGATGACAAAGATTTTCCCAAATCTCAGTACCCTTTATATCAAATTTCGAGTCTGTAGGCTGAAAATTGATAGTTATTGTGTAGGGAAATGTACACGAACAGACACAGACAGACATATAGACACTTTCCCATTTATAGATATACTAGCGTTTCAGCCCGGCATTGCCCAGACGTTTGGATGTGTATGTTGAGCAAAAAAAAACAAAAAAAAACGGTGGTAGTAAAAACGTAGGCTCAAACCCGTACCGCGAAGGAGGAAAAGAATGGGGGGAAAACGTGACGTCTTTGCGGTTACAACCATCGTCAAACCTGAAGTGACTTATGTTTTAATTAAGGCTAGACAATCGAAAGGAGAGGATATCTTTAAAATTATCAGCAAAAAAAGCGACTCCACCTCCTGTAGAAAAGTGGCTAGTTGAAGGTGAAGATATTAATGTTTTTAGACAATTTTTCGATATTTTCGTATGAAAGGTCAAACTTTAAAATGGTACTGATCTTGGTAAAATTCGTCGGCTCTGTCGAAAGTTTTAGGCAAACATGCAAACATACATACATACATACATACATACATTTATATATTGGTAACTAAAAATTTTGACTCAAACCGATGAAAAAGCTTGCCCTATCTCTGAATACCCTTTATGTAAAATTTCAAATATTTAGACCAGAATTTGTCTGAGTAATTTGGTAGAGACTGCAGAGGTCAATTTTTTAAAAACTTTGACCTCTATTATGACCCCTTAAAATTTATTGTTTTTGGCTCAAATCAAGTTATTAAGTTAGATCCATGTCCAAGAAACCTATATCTAAAATTAAGTGTTTAGACCCAAAATTGTCGGAGGAGTTTGATAGAGTTCTCAAAGTTCAAATCGTTGAACTTTGACCCCTTAACAACCAAATTTCTGTCCGAGAACCGATCCCAAAGATTTTCCCAAATTTCAGAACCCTGTATATCAAATTTCGAGTCTGTAGACTAAAAATTGACAGTTATTGCGTAAGGAAATGTACACAGACAGACACACAGACACGGTCACTTCTATAGATATATATACTAGCATTTCAGCCCGGCGTTGCCCGGGTGTTTGGAGGTGTATGTTAAGCAAAAAAAAAAAAAAAAAAGACAAAAAAAAAACGGTCAATTTCTTTAACTTTGACCCCTATTATGATCCCTTAACATTTATTGTTTTGGGCTCAAATCAAGTTATTAAATTAGATCTATGTCCAAGGAACCTATATCTAAAATTTCAAGTGTTTAAACCCAAAATTGTCTGAGGAGTTTAGTAGAGTTCTCAAGGGTCAAATCATTGAACTTGGACTCCTTAAGAGCCAAATTTCTGGCCGAAAACGGATTACAAAGATTTTCTCAAATCTCAGTATCCTGTATATCAAATCTTGAGTCTGTAGACTTTAAATTGACAGTTATTGCGTTGGGAAATGTACACACAGACAGACACAAAGACACGTTCACTTTTCTAGATATACTGATAGACTAATATGTTAAAAAATATACATATGTATATGTAAATATTTTCATTCTTTCTCTCTATTTTTATTCTTTCTCTCTATTTTTATTCTTTCTCTCTATTTTTATTCTTTCTCTCTATTTTCATTCTTTCTCTCTATTTTTATTCTTTCTCTCTATTTTTATTCTTTCTCTCTATTTTTATTCTTTCTCTCTATTTTTATTCTTTCTCTCTATTTTTATTCTTTCTCTCTCTATTTTTCTTCTTTCTCTCTATTTTTCTTCTTTCTCTCTCTATTTTTTATTGTTTCTCTCTCTATTTTTTATTGTTTCTCTCTCTGTTTCTATTCTTTCTCTCTCTGTTTCTATTCTTTCTCTCTCTGTTTCTATTCTTTCTCTCACTTTTATTCTTTCTCTTTATTTGTCTTGCCCTCTTGCTCTGGGTTTTTTTTTTTTGTTTGTTTTGCCCCCCCCCCCCAAAAAAAAAAGAATCTGTTATTATTGGATATACGGTTTAGCACACAGAATTAGCATTTAAAAAATGCATTTTACATTGTTGTTAATTTTTATGAAGTTATAAAGCATTAAAACCGCTTCAGCTGAACATAGAATTGTACTAAACTAAATATCAAATAACAGATACTGAGATAGAAAAACTCATGGATTCTGTTTCTGAGTTGGAGCTGTCTATGAAAAGAAATCACATTTAAAACGTTACTTCCGGAAGGAACCTTGAATGATAGGATGCATCCAACTTCCTCTGTATTTCAACTTGCTAATTATTCCCAACTTCTTCAAACAATTACATTTTTTTGAAACAGTAAAACTCCAACGACTGACTGAATTTCATTTAAAATGTGTCTCCACTGTGTTGAGTAAAGCTCCACCTCAAGTATCGTGACAAGCCATGGTCAAAATAAAGATTTCTAAAGGAGCAAGGGAAGTAATTTTAAAGTGTTAACTCGATGGAAACGCGAAGTTAGTAAGAACTGAATTGGTTAATTACTACAGCTACATACCTAAACTTGGCATTGTGATATGGAGCAAGAAAGAAAAACAATCTTAATAAAGTTAGTGTCCCCGATGATGCTGGGGTAAACAGGGGTAAAATAGGGAAAGGATAACAAAATACCAAATTCTTAGGTACGACATGAAAAGAAGCTGAAATTTTAGGAAGATTCCATCATTCCAATAATTGTAGAAGCAACCAGACTCGCGGAGAAGAATTTCAAAAACTACTTGGCAATTATATATACCTTCTGGAGCAGTAGAATGATCCAACCATTTTTTTTTTCCATGGACCTTGATATCAAATTTGATGTAAATTGGAAAAGTAAGTATTGAATGAAATTTATACCCGTCAATCTACATATTGGTTGAGCTTCGATATGTTGTTTCTGTCTTTCTAGGCATGAAACATGGAACAAATCTTTGAAATTGAATAATTTATCATATTTAAATTCAACTTCGATTGTCTGAGATCTTATGTATTCTTTTTACTATTACCACCACCACCATCATCATTATCGCTATCGTCATTATCATAATTGTATCACTATCGTAGCTAATTCTTTGATCCTAGACTTTAACAAAAGATCTTCAGGTAGCGTGTTGTGTAGTACACAGTTGATGCCTAGTTTTTTTGGTACATCGTAAATTGTTGCTCAGTGGATAGTGACGTCTTGATGCAGTTGTCTCCTTTTTAGTGACAATGGTTGTAAAATTTATTCATAATAATGGCACACCATCATTTGGGATTTAACAATTTTTAAAAAAATTGTGCATATATATATATATATATATATATATATACACACACACACACACTTCAGAATCAAATTATCTAACAAATCAACTGGTATGAAAACCTATGATTATAAGTCTTACAAAATATTACTGGCAGTAATATTCTATAAGTACTATCCCACCTAAATAAGAATTGCTCGATATACAAGATAGAGCAAATAAATCAAATTTTAGTCATTCAATGAATTTAAAAATTTTTGACGTGAAATGTTTGAGTTTCAAATCAAAAGATTTTTATTATTCTACGTAAGACCAAGAATACAATCGAAATATAACTCCTTATCCTATAGGATTTCGATGTCTTCCATCTCTTCAGATGAGAAAATATTAGCAAATAGTTATAATGGTTTATACCTTATTTGCTAAAGTCAATGAGACATGGAAAATCACAATTAAAAGTTGCGTAAGTATTTAAATGTCATAGAATAAGAGAAGTTAATGAAAAGTATATAAAAATTCCCATCCAAATTGCATGGTAAAATCCGAAGTGAATGTCTTTGATAGCAGTGTTGTAAAAAGATCCAAACTGTATTTTGAGTAATCCACATCACAATGTAATGGTCCGATGTAGGCAGTTCCTTGGAGCAATTTCCTTTGTTTATATAATTGGTCCGGTAAAAAATTTTATATATGTAAAATATATATATATATATATATCTCGAATCTCGCTAGATTCAGCCACTCTGATGAGTCGTGGACGACGAAACACATGTCAGTGGATAATTATATTTTAAAAATAATATATATATATATATAAAGTTTTTAATATATGTATGTAGACATCAAAATCCTATAAGATAAGGATTTATAATATTTCAATTGTATTCTTTGTCTTACATAGAATAATAAAAATATTTTGATTTGAAATTCAAACATTTCACATCATAAATTTTTAAATTCATTAAATGACTAACATTTCATATATTTCCCCAGCCTATCCTTCATAAGAGGAGAGAGCAGCTGCCCCAAAATACAACCACTTTCGCCCCTCCTTAATACCCCAAAAATTAGGGAAAGCTTGCCTCAGCTTACCCACTATGCGTCTATCAACATCCCGTCTTTGGCACAGTATCATACCACGTAACCCTGACTCCACTTATCTGCTTAACAGAACATTATATGGAAAATTTCATTTTTTAACCCACATCCAATTTTAATAATTTTGTAATCCAATTCAGTCTTACATTTTTAATTGAAAAATATTTACAACATGTTGATGATTGAAATTCTAAGTAATTAGGTACCATTGAAGGATTTTATTGATCTGGCATAATTAAGTTTAGAATGGAAAAAATAAGAAAATTAATTTCAATATTTTATCTAATTTAATTCTAGAAATTGTCAATATCATCTTGTTAGCGCCTTACATCAAGTGGCTCCATGCCTTGCCTGGAGCGATTTCCATATATATATATATATATATATATATATATATATATATATATATATATATATATATATATATATTAGTTAAAAGTCGTCACCTTCCATAACTGGCATATACACTTGTGAATGTCAGACAACCATGAAATTTCCTCCTTTAAGAAAATTAAAAAATTAAAAAGGATTCAAGACCATTTTAATTTTAGAGAGAAAATATATTATGCTATCACTAGCGTGAAGCAAGGTTAATGTTCTCTCCTCTAAAATTAATGGTCTTGAATCCTTTTTAATTTTTTAATTTTCTTGCCTGATGAGATCAACTATGATCAAAACGGTCTGCACATCGCAGCAAGATATGACTGGATTTACATAAAGAATAATAAAAACTAATATATATATATATACAGGGTGTTCATAAAGGTCGTGTGCACTTTAAAAAATTTATAACTTTATCTATATTTGCGATAGAAATAATCTGTAAAAAATGTTATAAAGTTTCATGTATCTAGTTTTAAGTATAGTTATTGAATAATTTTTCACACCAAAATTCGTAACAATTTTTAGATAAGTAAAAAATAAGTAAAAAATATTTTTTGTTTTTCAGAATCAATTTGATCCCATGGCTTCAATTGAGGAAAAAGTAAACTGTGTCCTTTGGTTGGCTGAATTGAAATCTATTATTGCTGTACAAAGAAAGTTTAGAATTGAATACAATAAAAAAAAGCGTCTCGTAGGAACACCATTGTTAAATGGATGAAAAAATTTAAAGAGACAGGCTCTGTCCATGATAAACCACGGTCTGGAAGGCCATGTGTCAGTGACGAAAGTGTTACTTCCATAGAAGAATCCTTTACTGCAAGTCCAAGAAAGTCTGCAAGACAGGCATCATTGGAGCTCGAGCTGCCAAAGTCTACTGTGCATAAGATTCTGTGGGCAAAACTTCATATGAAAGCTTACAAAATTCAATTACATCAACAGTTGTTAGAAGAGGATTATTATGCACGGCTAACTTTCTGTCACGAGTTCAATGAAGAACTTTCCAATAATGATGCATTTGTGAGTAATTTACTGTTTTCTGATGAAGAAACATTTCACATTAGTCGTATGGTCAACAGGCATAATTGCTGAATTTGGGGAACTGAAAACCCAAATGAAACTGTTGAACATGAAAGGGACTCTCTTAAAGTTAATGTGTGGTGTGCTTTGGGAATAAATCGAATCATAGGGCCATATTTTTTGAAGACCGTGTTATTAACAGTGACAGCTACTTAGATATGTTGCAGAATTACTTTATTCCGCAACTTGAACAATTAAACTTGAAAGATGATGCAGTGTTTCAACAAGATGGAGCTCCTTGTCACTTTGCTCGGCGTGTTAGACAGTTTCTAAATCAGGAATTTCCTAACAGATGATTCGAAGGGGTGGACCATTTCATTGGCCTCCACGTTCGCCAGATTTGACTCCATTAGATTTTTTTATGGGGACATGTGAAAACAATTGTGTATGCAACCAAACCTAGTTCATTTGAAGATTTGAAAGCTAGAATAACTAATGTGATTTCAGGCATTACTATAAATCATTTAGCAAATGTTTTTTGTGAACTGCAAAATCGTATTACCCTTTGTATTGCTAATGATGGAGGGCATGTGGAAAGTTAAATAAAATTTCAATAAAAGCTTAAAAATATAGATTTACTTCTTTCAAATCTATTTTGCAGATTATTTCTATTGCAAATACAAATAAAGTTATAATTTTTTTTAAATGCACACGGACTTTATGGACACCCTGTGTGTGTGTGTGTGTGTGTGTGTGTGTGTGTATATATATATATATATATATATATATATATATATATATATATATATATATATATTTCTTTAACTCTTATTTTGGGCCATCATATGCATGCATAAAATACACACACAGTAAACATAATGCTTTCCCATTTCCTTATCCTCACATATCCAGTATGCATACTTGAATCAATAGAAGGCAAGCTCAACCTGAATTCATACACACACTCTCCCGTCGGCTTAACGTGGATAGAAAACTCGTACATATTGTCATATATTGAATGTTTACATCTACAGAATATAGAGAAATAATTTGCAGTAGCACACACACTTTTACTCATTAACCATTCAAATATATCTTTGAATTAATAAATTATATGGAAGTGCATGAAAAATCAATCTTAAATTACGCAGTTTTTTTTTTTTTTTTTTTTTTTTTTTTTTTACACAGTGGTCACCATTTATCAAGGCCCGGAAGCCACTCAGGGATAAGGGTTAAAAAGAATTTGAATTTTTACTATATTTAACTGGGTGTTAATATATAACTTCCTGCATAGATGTAGATGTAATTGATGCTTATTAAACCTATTGATTTCATACTAACAGGAAAAGTATATTTTTCAAAACTCCCACTTTAAGAAAATCTATCATAATTATACCAAATCTAAATTCTGTAAAAGTCTAGTGTTTCATGCTTATGCAATCATCAGTACAGGAGGTGACAATTCCTGCCAGTCTGGAGACTTAAACCCAGCCATGAAGCCACCTTTGATTCCATTTACTAAGCCTTTATTTTCGAGCCACCAAACAATTGCTACGAGAATGAAGAAAATTAATAAGAAATAAATGCACAATTCAGGCGTAGATATTGCACAATCCAGAGTGTTCGAAGATGGAAGTCGTGGACGTTGCATAAACGTTAGTTGACTATCTCTTAGACAGTGACCATCTTTAGGTATTCTTAAAGGGGATTGACAATTATAATGTATATATATATATATATATATATATATATATATATATACTAGCATTTCATCCCGGCGTTGCCCGGGTGTTTGGAAGTGTATGTTGAGCAAAAAAAAAAAAAAAGTGGTAGTAGTGTTGTATTGTTATCATAAAAGCGGACCGTGTGTGTGACCGTCTAAATGTTGCTATTTGTAATATATTCATATCTAATTGTTCATATGCAGTTGTGTGTGTGATACATGTATTTTGGACATACCTTATCTTCATGCGTCGTTGATCTTGTCCATCTGGAATTCATCTTATGTCTTGGAGGGGTGACTTGAAACCTGTTTTGGACGAATATTCATTCACTCCAAGACGATGAGTTGGTTTTATATAGTTTTTATTCACTTTCCAGATGTCGATCGCAGAAGAATGGAAAGTGAATGTCTTTGCTTGCATAGGTCTTATTTTCACACACATCAGCGTCCCCACCCCAGTGAAGGGGATGGGACGACCTGTTAAGCCGTCTGTTCTTCTCTACATCCAAACCCAAACTCACTGATTCCAGCTAACCTGATCACATGACTCACGTAGATCAGATCAGCTGACCCTCCGGTAAAACGTGTCTACAATATGATTTACTATATTTCTTATGTTCAACCTATTTCCTAACAGTAGGAAGGCAGGTTCGAACCCATACCGCAAAGGAGGAAAAGAATGGGGAAAAAAACATGACGTCTTTGCTGTTACGACCACTGCCAAACCGGAAGTGACGTAGGTTTAAATTAAGGCCAGACAATCAAAAAGAGGTGATAGCTTTCGAAAATATCGGCAAAAAAGCGACCCCTCCCCATAGAAAAGTGCCCAGTTAAGGGTGAAGAAATTAATGTTTTTAGCCAATTTTCCGATATTTGTCGTCTGAAAGGTCGAACTTCAAAACGATACTGATCTAGTAAAATCCATTGTCTCTGTCGAAAGTTTTAGGCAGACATGCAAACATACATACATATTGGTACTCAAATTTTCGACCCCAAACCAGTTAAAAAGCTTGCCTTATCTCTGAATACCCTTTATGTGAAATTTCCAATGTTTAGACCAGAAATTGTCTGAGTAATTTGGTAGAGACCGCAGAGGTCAAATTTTTTTTTAATTTGACCCTTATTATGACCCCTTAACATTTATTGTTTTGGGCTCAAATCAAGTTAAGTTAGATCCATGTCCAAGGAACCTATATCCAAAATTTTAAGTGTTTAGACCCTAAATTGTCAGGAGTTTGGTAGAGTTCTCAAAGGTCAAATCGTTGAACTTTGACTCATTAACAACCAAATCTCTGGTTGAAAACGGATGACAAAGATTTTCCCAAATCTCAGTACCCTGTATATCAAATTTCGAGTCTGTAGACTGAAAATTGACAGTTATTGTGTAGGGAAATGTATACAGACGCACACACAAACAGACACTTTCACTTATATATACTAACAGGCTACCCGGCATTGCCCAGTCATAATATACACTTAAGTATGATGTCTTAATTTATGCAGATTTCGTATTTTTTTAATATAATTTTCTAATTCTCTATTGATTATTATATCGTACCCAATATATAATAATGATGATTTCAAAAGTTTTTTAAAAAAATGACTTCGGTGCTATCAGCTGGAATCAAAACCAAAACATTCATCGCTTCAGTCATAGTCGTTATTCAGTGCTTTAGCCTTCGTTGATACTATCTGAGCTATCATTAGATAGATAAAAAAATTAAGCAACATCAAATCAAAAATGTATATGCATTTATTTTCAGAAAATAGTCAATTTACCTCTGCCAAGGTCAACTGTGTTTCTTCAGTTTTGACCCCTTTACAGCTATTGTTATAGACTGAAAACCAAATCGAAAGTGTGCTACACGTCCAAATAATATATGTATCGAATTCCAACACTAAACCAAATATTCAGAGAGGGGTTTGGTAGACTTTTTTGCGCACACACACTGATAAGGTCACTTTTATTTATATATACATGTATATATTTCCATTTGCTAGAACGTTTTTATCTTAAATTCTACACAATTATGCAGAATGTAAAAAAGATGCATAAATAGAATTCAATATAATAGTGAACTGAAAGCAATCATTTAATAAAAAAAACATAAAAAATGAATAAGTAATTAATGCTCGTTTTTCACAGGAATATGCAAATTAGTTTACTATCATGACTGAGTATATTAAAGAAATTCCTTTTCATAAATTTTAAATAGAAAAAGTAGGCTTTTAATATCAATGTGAGAGCGAGAACATAACTCAACTTTATAGGTGTAACATCTAGGAAGTTGATAATCTTAATTGCTTGTAACATCTAGGGAGTTGATAATCTTAATTGCTTGTAACATCTAGGAAGTTGATAATCTTAATTGCTTGTAACATCTAGGAAGTTGATAATCTTAATTGCTTGTAACATCTAGGAAGTTGATAATCTTAATTGCTTGTAACATCTAGGAAGTTGATAATCTTAATTGCTTGTAACATCTAGGAAGTTGATAATCTTAATTGCTTGTAACATCTAGGAAGTTGATAATCTTAATTGCTTGTAACATCTAGGAAGTTGATAATCTTAATTGCTTGTAACATCTAGGAAGTTGATAATCTTAATTGCTTGTAACATCTAGGAAGTTGATAATCTTAATTGCTTGTAACATCTAGGAAGTTGATAATCTTAATTGCTTGTAACATCTAGGAAGTTGATAATCTTAATTGCTTGTAACATCTAGGAAGTTGATAATCTTAATTGCTTGTAACATCTAGGAAGTTGATAATCTTAATTGCTTGTAACATCTAGGAAGTTGATAATCTTAATTTCTTGTAACATCTAGGAAGTTGATAATCTTAATTGCTGCCATAATCTCTGTTTTGAACCATAAAATTTTCATAGTTTTGTGAATAATTTTTAAAATTCTTTTAGGCTTGAAGTTTGTAACATTTCTAACTATAGCCAGGCCATCACTATAGGCGACTGGGAATCGCCTGTGAATTTAATATTCCCTTAACACTTCCTCCTTTAGAGAAAGCCGGTTCAACCCACCTAGGGTAATTGTCATACAACAAAAATGAACTAAGAAAAAAAAAAAAAAACACCAAGGCAGTGTAGTTGTTGTTGATGTAAGTTCTTGAGTTGGAAGCCATGTTTAGTTTCAGAATATTTTCCGATGTATAGTTGTTCTATACAAGTCCTGGAGGTGACTGGTTCTCAGTAGACAATTTTGTTCAGGTTTCTGATTTTATAATTTTTGTAGCCACAGAGCAAAAGATTCTTCCCGTGTTGACACAAAGAAAACATCTGCAAGTTTGCTAAAGAAAAGGTTTCATTTTTATGGAGCAATTCTGGTTTCTGATTGGTTGGTAGCAGAAGCTGAATTTATTTGATTCGTCAATTCCTAGCAGCATTATTTATAAATAGAATCTCCCAACTGTGAGGGACCATACCCCCATCAGTCCTTTAATGGGGAAGGTCTCCTAGCGGCTTCGGCTGCAGGGAGACAGGGTAGTAGTACTCGTCAAGGATTCATTACTTGACACTCAGCCTAGCAGGTGAGGGGCTGGGAACCGGCCCAGCACCTGTTGGACTAAGGTATGCTGCCTGGGTAATACCTAGGAGGTCCACTCTCCCAGGCCTTGCCACTGGGCTTTCCGGTGGAGTAAGTTCATTGCTTACTGCCTGAGGCGCCCCTACCGGGGAATGCCGACAGGGTTACTCGGGCAATTTTTACAATTGCAGGAGTGCCCCTCCTTTAGGGGAGCCTGCTGGATCCCCACTTTCCGGCCTTGTGCCACATTTTGCCGAGGTGGACGGCAAATAAATAACTACCCCCATTAGTAGTCAAAAATATTGCAACACAAGTCTAATTGAATACTATGGAATTTTCTTGTTTCCTAATTTTTTTAATTGTCTAAACTTTTTTTTTTTTCTGACAAAATTAGATAAAACAGAAAATCGGCAACATCATAACAAAAAGAAAAAAAAAAAAAAACACTCCTGAAGATAATTACGAAGATTGAACCACTCAAGATGGCCAATAAAAGAACTCTCAGAGCCATACTCCACAAATTGCGACCAGAGACTCAGAAACTTAATCGCCAAGTAATTAGATAAATTAGTACATAGGCAACTGAAAAATCTATACAAAATTTCAAATGGAACCTTTTATTTAATCTACGGTGATAAATTGTTATCCTTGTATCATGCATGACTTGGATGAGGTGTTCAGTTTTATTTTTAACCAGCCTGGTTGCCCGGGTGTTTAGAGGTGTGTGTTGAGCAAAAAAAAAAAAAAAAAAAAACGGTAATAGGCGGGCAGGCTTGAACTTGTACCGTGAAGGAGTGAAAGAACCGTGACATCTTTGCCGTTGCATTCAAACCGGAAGTGGCAGAGGTTAAAATTAAGGCTAGTCAATCGAAAAGAGGGGATGACTTTCAAAAATATCGACGAAAAAAGCAACCCCTCCTTGTAGAAAAGTGCCCAATTGAGAGTGAAGGAATTAATGTATTTTGATATTTGTCATCCACAGGGTTGAGCTTCAAAAAGATACTGATCTCGTGAAAATCCATCGCCTCTGTCGATAGTTTTAGGTAGCATACATACATACATACATACATACATTTTAAACAGACAGGTGAGATTTATATAATAGATGTATTTTTAGTTAGTGGTTGCCTATAGTAAGGATTGAATTTTCAACCTCTGAAAGACTATCACTTAGAACAGATTGGACTGAACACCATTAACCATTGCACCACATGCCCATGTTTAACAAGATGGCATGTGTTCTTCAGAATTGTCTGATCTATTCCCTGCTTCCTTTGTTCCAGCTTATTTAACTCGTTGGTCTAGTGGTCTCCATTAATTCGCTGTTTTGATATCTCATTGTTATACAGCTTCCTATTCCAGTAGCTTCTTTCCAAGAACTGCAACCTTGTGGAACTCTTTTCTTGCTCACTGTTTTTCTACTATCTATAGCCTTGGGTTTTTTTTACGATTTAAAGCCAGGAGGAATTTCCTGTCTTTGCAATTATCATCTTTTGTCAAGTGGCTTCATGCCTTGTCTTGCACAATTCCCCCCAAAAATGAGTTATAGTTGTTTAAATAATGTAAATTATCGATCCTCATCTCAAAGTTTCCAAAACATAATTGTGATATTGCAATTTCGAATTGTGCTCCTCCAGAGGTTGAAAATTCAATCCTTACTGTAGGCAAACACTAACTAAAAATTGTTTTTGATGTAAGGACAAGTATTTATTAACCTAACACTGTGGTTCCCAACCACTATTCTGCGACACACTAGTGTGCTGTGGAATGATTACTGGTGTGCTGCAAAGAAATAATGGCTAGAAGCCATTTAATTTCAATTTTTTTAATTTCTTAATCATGATTACACCGCTCAGTTCAAAATTACCGAATTTCTGTAATCTAAACGTTTCACGCATACTAATTAATAAACTTTATAATATTTTTTGTTTGTTTGTTTTATATTAGTGACTAGCCTAGGTGCCCGGCGTTGCATGGGTGTTTGTAGGTGGGTGTTGAGCAAAAAAAAAAAAAAAGTTTGAACCCGTGACGCGAAGGTGGAAAAGAAAGTGGAGGTGTGTGTAAAGGTGTTAGTTGAGCAAAAAAAAAAAAAAAAGGAAAAACATGATGCGTTAGCTGTTGCGCCCATCGCCAAACCGGAAGTGACATAGGTTTAAATTAAGGCTAGGCAATTGAAAAGAGGAGATAACTTTCGAAAATATTAGCAAAAAAAAAAAAACGACCTCTCCCTGTAGAAAAATGTCTAGTTGAAGATGAAGGAATTAATGTGTTTGGCCAATTTTTTGATAGATACCGATCTCGTGAAAATCCGTCGCCTCTGTCAGAAGTTTTTGTGAGACATACATTCCTACATACATACATGCATTTAAACAGACAGGTGAGATTTATATTGTAGATGGGACGATTAATCTGAATATTAGGAGTTTTTTTTTTTTTTTTTTTTTTTTTAAGTATCTGGAATCGACACTGGAGCTAAATAATTCAAACCTGATTTCGACGTCAAAACAATTCCTAAATACACAATGTGTAAGACAAAAAAAAAAGTCAATTTGAAGTTAATCTAATTTTATACAGTAGCAGTATAGATTATCTTCCAAATGAATGTATTCTAACTCTTGTTAGTGGTATGAACTGTGAACACAAATTTAAAAGAATGATCATTTGTAGTTTTTAAATTCTGAATCGAATTGATTGTTGGATTGTATAAAACCTTTCGAATATATTGCTACTTTTTTATTTTAAAGACTTTCAGTAGAATATATTTATTTTTGTGATAGATATGCTGCAAAAATAGACATTTTTAAAACTCAATAGTATGCAGCCATGTAAGAAAGGTTGGGAACCACTGGCCTAATAACATTTTTTTTTTATATTTCTGGTCTAGAATATTTTACAGTTTATTGGATTTGGGGTATAATGCATTAAACAAGATACTTCTAACACCGGTTAGAAAATCTAGCATCCATTTTGAAACTTTTTAATCTTCCTGAAATCTCCTGTCAACAATGGCGTACTGTCTTCCCAACTATGTGCAGATATGGCTGAACTCGTATTTTTCTATTTCAGATCTATTTCTTACGTAGTGCTAAGTATGTGATTCGGCCAGCTAAAACAGGCATGTTAAAATTTGTGTAAAAATACATAGGGCAATTCGAACACTTCTACACATGTCAACCTTCTTTTTTTGTTTTTTCCTGTACTAAAATATAAACAGATCTAGACATATATTTCCCTGACTTGACTCATCGTAGCTTAAATAAGAGTTGAGCCTAAAGATACAGGCCCGAGATTAATAATATTTTTACTTAATATTTTTTTTTTTTTTTTTTTAATAAAAAACGAGAATTTAGGACATCGAAAACATACAATAACCCCAAAAATAGAATCCTCTTTTTTTAACAAATAAGAACATTAAATCTTTTCTTATATTAAAAATCGACTTTATGACGGAGACCAAAACAATTCTGGTGTATTATTCGTTTATTTCTAGTATACGCAGGCAAAATGGAAGAAACTGGTGCAGACCTGAATTCGTCCCTTTCATATTTGCGTATTTCTAGAGTCTTTTAAACCTAATTGGTCCAATAATAACTACGAAAAGTTGTTTGATATATAATATACTGCTGAAAAATAATGTTCATTATTAAGAAATAAATCCGTTAAAAAAAACCCTGTCTGATGCAGCAAGGAGATATGGTTGCATTGCTCATAAACACACATACATATGAGATGGATGATGACACTTCATTCAAAGTTAAACTTTACTAGATCATTCAATCAATAAGGAAAAATAAACTCTTTACGTCATAATATTTCGAAGCTGAATGCTTCTCATCAGAAAAGAGAAGAACAAGGTTACATTAAAAAGTTAGCATAAAAACATAAGCCTATAAATAATGATACTAAAGGTAACTAGAAGCTGACTAGAAGGTAAAAATAGATATAAAAAATATGGAAAAAAAAAGATATATAAGGAGAAATATTTTTAAAACAAATAAAATATAGAAAAAAATATCTATAAAAATGAAATTGTCTGTGTGTGTACATTTCCCTACCAAACTATTCAGTCAATTTTCAGCCTACAGACTCGAGATTTGACATGAGGGCTATTGAGATTTGAGAAATCTTTTTAATCTGTATTTGGCCAGAAATTTGATTGAAGAGGTCAAAGTTCAATGATTTGACCTTTGAAAACTCTACAAAACTCCTCTGTCAATTGTGGGTCTAAACACTTGAAATTTTAAATGTAGGTTACTTGGACATGGATCAAACTTTTTAATTTGATTTGAGCCCAAAACAATATATGTTAAAGGGTCAAAGTTAAAAAAAAAAAAAATTGACCTCTGCGGTCTCTACCAAATCACTCAGCCAATTTTTGGTTTAAATATTTGAAATCATACATAAAATGTATTCAGAAATAGGGCAAGCTTTTTAATTGTTTTTTTTTTTTTGGCCGAAAATTTCGTTGCTAACGGGTCAAAGTTCAAAATATTTGACCTTTGCAGTCTCTAGAAAACTATTCAGCCAATTTTGGTTCTAAACATTTGAAATTTCACATAAAGGGTATTCAGACATGCAGCGAGCTTTTTAATCAATTTTTGGGCGGAAATTTGGCTGCCAAGAGGTCAATGTTGAAAGAATTGACCTTTGCAGACTCTACTAAACTCCTCTGCCAATTTTAGGTCTAAACACTTGAAATTTTAGATGCAGGTTAGCTGGAAATGAGTCAAACTTTTTAATATATATATATATATATATATATATATATATATATATATGCACATAAAGTTATGAACAGTACATAGGGCCCAAGCAAAGCTGGGCTGAACTGCTAGTAGAAGAATAAAGATAATGACACAATAAGATAAATTAAAACATACAATAAAATAGATTAAAGATAAAGATGAAATAACAAAATTGTATTCCAAATATTAGAAAGAGAGTATAATAGTCTATAAATGTATCCGGAAAGTAGTGATGATCCAGTAAATCTTCAATGTAAACCGCAAGGTACATGAAGATTCAAGGTAAAGGAAATTTCCAACATTCTTGTAAAAAGGCAATCCCGGCGAGTGAAGTGCATTTGCATACAATATATATTCTTAATGAAATTAGTCCAATTCATCACATGTTTTATATTTGTTATGACACTAAGAAATTATTTATCATAAACATACATAAATTGAGCCATTTATTGTACTAATAGATTATAACACTAAATTCATAGTCACAATAGAAGAATAGGACACTAACCATGTGTAGGTGATCGAAGTAATAATTAATATGCATACTGCTTTGTAAAAGGACCTCTCATTAACTCTTTGACGTTTCCCCCCCCCCTAATTTTCGGGGGTGGGGGGGGGAGAGGTCTTACATTTTCCATAACAAATTTCTATATTACGAGTATTTTTTAACACTTTAGGTGAAGCATTCATTTCAGGGGCTTGCAATTCTTGATTTTTCTCAATTTTCTTGGGCAATGCTAGAACATGTGTCCAACTAGTATAATATAAATGCGGGAATGCAATTGCAAACAAAACTTTATACTAAGAGACAACTTGAGTAAAACTTTACAAGAAATCCATTGATTGTATTTTTTATTAGTTTTTTTTTACGATAATAATATGGAAGGGTTGTATTCGTATCAGACCTAAACAATCAAGATCATGTTCATTAGCATTTTAGAAAGTAAAGACATCGAAAATGCTAATACGGGTCTAAAGGCTGGGAGCAGAAGTACACCAGGGTTCTCGTTCATTCTTAGTGGAAATTCTAACAAGTTCCAGAAAAGGGTTGATATGTCGTAAAGCAAAACAACCGAACAAAACACCATGAATAAATATTTGAAGATATAAAAAACTTTAAGTACAAAAACTTTTACCGAAATTATTGGATTTGACATTAAATACCCCCCCCCCCAAAAAAAAGGTCGATATGCCATAAAACAACCAAACCAAAGCAAATCCAACTAGTTTTATGAAATCCTTAAAAATCAGTGCATTTTTTTTCTTTTTCTTTCAATTCAATTAACATTTAAACGCATCCCACAATGCAATTGCTTTTATTTTTTATTTCATCTTACTATTGACTCTTTGTGTAATTATATTTGAAGCTGGTTTAGAAAAAAAAAAAAAAAAAGAGATAAACAACATAAACCAAGATTTCTTTGTATAATGATTTTTTTATGACATTTACTGCAAACTGAGAATTCTTTGCTTTCTCTCTGACTTGTGTTTCCGTGAAGGTCATGCTTACATGTCTTCCTGTTCTTTTTTTTTTGGGGGGGGGGGTGCTAGTGGAGGTTTCTACTTGTCTGTTGTTTTGACTTTCATTGTAAAAATGCTCGGAGCGTCAGACAACTAATCAACAAACAAATAAACATAAAAAGAACAAGATAAGGTATTGTTAAGATGCACTCGTTTAATATGCTTTTCTTCTTTTCTTTTCTTAATTTTCGTATCGTTTTGGGGATGAGGCATGCTATCGGATGCCAGATATTCACCCCGCTATCTCATGCATTCCAACTGAGAGGTCTTTAACTTTTTAAGATTCTAATCGTCTTCTTAAATGCAGTTGTTTGTATCTCTTGCACTTGGGTTGTGCCAGGTAGTTTTTGATATCCTTTTTCAGAAGTAACTGCTTCTAAAATTAGTGGAACTGCAAGAAGATGCAGCATAATGCTGGAGAGTGTGGAAGGAAAGTCAGCACACGTTTGGAATTATTTTTGTTTTTTCTTACTTGGTATCACCACTTACCAAGGTCTGCAGATCACATAAGGGTTAATGAGTGTTAGGCAAATGGTGAGACGAACACCGTGATGATCAGTTATGGTGAAACTTGGGTAAGATCTAATTATATAAGAGGACGACTCAACAAAAACTTGTTTACATTAGACTTGAAAACTGCCTTGTTATAGTCAGCTGGGAAGCAGCTTCACGGCATTGTGTTCCACAGATCGACAGTTCTAGGAAAGAGGCTCTAATCATTGCATTCTCGTCTAGTTTTTGGCAGATATTAACAGAAATCGTTGACAGTTGTTATGGCTAGATGAGTAGTTGTTGTGTACCTTTTAAAAAGGGGGAGGGTACAGATTGAAGCTCAGTCGAGCACTTATAAGAAAAGTAACGATAGAGCAGAGGTACCCCTACATTTTTACCCTCGCCATGAAGATATGATATAAATAAAAATAGAGAGTGAGCGAGAGAGACTGTTTCTGTCCAAATTATTAGATTTATAGAAAAGATTGCTTTCCTATTTACAATGCCTCGCCACGGGACAGAGTTAGACACCAGGGTCGTTTTTTAACGTGGAGAAAAGGAACAAAAATAAAAATTGTCTCAGTCGTGAAGGATTTCTCCTCCACTGACAGAGAACAAGAAAAGTGAAGTGCAGCATCTGAAGAACAGATACTACACTTTGATCTTGTCCCGAAGGCAAAAGATTGCTGTTACATACATATTAATGGTTGTAAAGATACATTTTCAATAAAAGAAATTTCTTAGAACTTCTCATCTTTATAGACAAGAGAAAACTCAAGTCTCTTGTTTTTTTTTTTTTCTCTTTTTTTTTTTCAGTTTTCTTATTTTCCTTTTATGGAAATGGGGCATTCTACAGGATGTCAGACAGTCACCTGCTATTTCAAACACTCAAAGGGATTATTTAAGATTTTAACTGTCTCTTTAAGTGCAATCGTTTGCATCTCTCTTGCACTTGGTTCACTAGGTATATTTGTCAGGTAGTTTATTTAAATTCTTTTTCATGAGTTCACTTGCTCCTATAATTACTGAAATGATGGAAATCTTGTTAAGCTTCCAATTTCTTTTTGTGTTGTACATAAAACTTTGGTATTTCGTTCTCTTTTTCCTCTCAACTCTGTTTAAGCCTGCATCGATTGGGACACTGACTTCTACTTGGGTTGCTGCTTTCTCTTTCTTATCTCATATCACTATCAGATTTAACAGCTCCATTTTCAAGGCACGTAGCTGCAGGAATTGCATAGTCATAGTGGATGGTGTATGACTTATTTCCAACTGTTCTTTCTGATAAAAATGTTCCCAGGTCTTGCTATTGCATTCGATATTCAACTTGTTACAGATCATCCAGTAGAGACATTTACTTCATTGTGTCGCATCGTATAGTCGCCAGCCCCCCAGCAGAACCTTATAGGCTTGTTTACTATTTTTATTTCATTTTCCTTCAGTCGAAGTTCTCAAAAATCAAGGGACCCCCCCCTCCTGCCTTTTGTGGGCTAACACTTGATCTCTATATGAGATACATAGACAGTCAAATGTTCCATTAAAGTTCTTTATCTCTCAAACACTGAGTTTTAGTAGCGAACATAATTTTCCTCTCTCCAATTAACCACTTAAAAATGTTATACCTTCTTGTGGTCTCTTGATCTTATTGGATTTCAGGATAAGAATTCATCTAGTCTGGTGGTGTATCCAGTTTAGTGCTGTTACTATATACAACGTCACTAGGAGAAGGTGTACCAGTCATCATATAAACCACTGTGTGTTAGGCATACCGAGGAGATCTTAGTTGTGCTGTAAATACTTGGTATTTGGTCGGGGTTTACTTTTAGGGAAAAGTATACGCGTGCAGGGTTGTCTTGATACACCCCTGTACAGAGATCTTAGTACACTCGAGGATATTGTCAAGTAGGCATTCAAGTTTTCTGGGTTATTTTTTATTTATTTATTTATTTTTGAATTTTCTTTCTTTGAAAATTTTAATGCTGGGTATGAGGCAGCCAAATCAGTTGCCAACATTCCCTTGCTTTTTATTGAAACCAGCCGAGAGCTCCTTTTAGTATCCCCGTTGATTCCTTAAATACAATTGTCTGGATCTCCTTTGCACTTGGTTCACCAGGAATATTTCCCTTTTTTTTTTTTCATTTTTCTTAAACTTTTTCTTCTAGGGGATGGGACATCCAACCAGATGTCTGACATTTACCCCTATTTTAGTGAATCCAACCAAGGGATCTTTTCAGGATTCTAGCCGTCCCTTTCAGTGCAATCGTTTGTATTTCACTTGCACTTGGTTCACCGGGTATGCTTGCTATGTACTTTTTAAAGTTCTTTTTCATAAGCCCAGTTGCTCCTATGATGACTGGTAGAATCTCTAATCACGTGTGTTTGGAAGTAAGTTTATTTACATACAAAGCCACACTTAAGGCTGAAAATGATGAATGGTGATGCGCAGTCAAATAAAACCTCTAAAGAATAATAAACTATTGTTTGTCGATGGAATTGAGTTGGAGTTGAATGGAATTGTAGAGTAGACATAAGATGGATTTGGAATTAAGATGGATTGGACTGGAGTGAGTCGGGAAGACTTATTTCTGGATTAAGGAAGAGGAGATACGGTGCTTGTTAGAAAAGGTGATTGACGTAACTTTCTGATGAATAATGCTGATGAAAATCTCAAGATGGCGGATATTGATAACTATTCCGATAGACATGAAACGAAATGAGATGTGAATGTATTACTATCCGACTGACAGAATATTCATGACATTTTAAAATGTTTGAGACTCGGGGAAGCTGAGTAATTCCTCATCAAGGTAAATTTCGTATTCAGACTGACAAGACAACTTATGGTTTTTATGTTTCTTATTGTAAAGGAGATTTGGTGTTAGATGGAATCCTTATATCGGATTAATAATTTTCAGAAATGTTGATGAGTATTTTTTTTTTTTTTTTTTAAATAATGGGTTCATATTTATGAAGGCCACTCGAAGGAAGGATAACGTTTGGTTTGGTTTAATTCTTTTGTTTGAAGGCATATGGACCGTTTTCAGGTTATTTAATGCTGAAGCCAGTCATTTTGGTAATGGATTTTTTATTTTTCAAGTCTATTCATGGTGTTTGAGTTGATTGTTTTGTAGAAAAAAAAATGTCTTTGTTTTTGACTTTGCAGTACATGATTGAGTTTTGCAAAGGAAAAGGAAAACAGATAACATTAATGTTCAGTGCATTTTTGGTCAGAAATCCAGTATCTTCAGAAAGCTCGATTTGGTAGCTCTAGATGCCCTTACAAGTATTACTATTCCAGAACAGAGTGGACCTGGGAGCAATGGTAACTAAAGAGCAATTCCAAATTCCTAAAGGAGGCCTCACTCACTGAATCTCTTTTAAGACCATATCCAGGACCATAGTTAGCAAGGAAGCAGTAGTCTGTTTTATAGGTAGGTTATTTAATGCCAAATCCAGTTATTTTAGTGAAAGTTTCTAGGCTTCAAGTTCATTATATCTTCAAATATTTATTCGTATAATTTGGTTTGAGTGTTTTCTATTACGGCATATCCAGCCTTTTCGAGTTCTGTAGTGCCAAATTCAGTAATTTTGGAAAAACCTTTATGCTTCAAGTTCTTTATATCTTCAAATATTTATTTAAGATGTTTGGTTTGATTGTTTTGTAGAGGAAAATTGTTTCTAGCTTTGCAGAGCATGATTGAGTTTTGCAAAAGGAAAGGAGGAAAATAACATCAATGTTTGGTGCATCTTAGGTCAGGAAGCCAAAATCTTCAGACGGCCTGATCTGGTAGCACCAAATCGAGAATAAGGGTTAAAGAGATTGTCAGTTGGATGATGAATGCTGCCACAAGAGGATTAGAAACAATGAATGGAATAAGCAGAGGATTACTTAAGAGGAATTCAGTTTTCATATTTCTTATCTTCGTGTAATGGAGATATGGTGTTAGATAGAATTTCCAAACCATACTAACATGGATTTATTTTCATGTTGACATTTTGACACTTGTTTTCCTTGATCTGACACATTTTAAAAATGAAATCTGTTGGATCGTTTTTATTGCGAACCTCTTATATATAAAGTAAGTTTGTTGCCTTTATTTTTGTGATCAATAGCCTTTTTTTTTTATTCACCATAAACAAGACATATTTCCACTGAAGTGTAAGTAGGTAGCAGCTGGATTTATAGGGGCAGCATGTGTGGGGAGTTTGGAAGCAAGATGTTTGTTCACATTTGTTAAATTTCAGCATGTTGGTATGATCAGGAGAGCAGTAAATGGATTCTAAAAGTCTAAAAGTAGTCTGAAGAATAAAGCTATGAGTGTAGAAAATCGACTTCTACAGTGGAGGGGTTGGATTTTGTTGCTAGTGGGATGGGTCAGGAGTATTTTTGTTTAGGGGAAGAGATACAAGTTTGGTAAGTTCACCGGAATAGATTCCATAGAAGTACTTGTAAAACAAATGCAGCAAAAGTACTGGGAGGACATCTCGCTTGCCAGTCACCAAAAGAATTTGTGTGGAGACATACTGTAATAGAAGATACTAGTCACATAAGCAGCAGCGCCTCTGTTTAGCTTGTCAGTTGACTGAATCAGGGGAGGAAAAAGAAAATAAAAATTGTGGATTGATTCGTTATATACATGTGACATTAATTTGCATAGAAGGGGTATCTATAAGAAGGACGAATTGAAGAGGACCGAGAGTCAAATTTTTGAGAGGGCATAGCCGTTGGAAGCTGGTGTTTTGAATTACGGTTTTAAGTTGAAAGGAGTCGGTACGAATTGCGATCTTGATAAGGAGTTCTGACAATTTTTTTTTTTCTTACCACAAGCTCACAGGTCAAACAGACAGATTTATCTCATTTTTCGGTAAGCTTTTGGATTTCCTATCCATGACATTTTATAGTGACACACTTCTAAGCCCTAATTTGACTTGTAATGGAATTATCTGCTCTCTTCTTAGTTTTAACCTTATGCAAAAAATACCGTTTTTAACATTATTTTCACGCACTTATATATAATCTTACTATATGCCAAGTCTATTCTAAAATTAAAATTTAACTTTGAATCATGCAGAAATTGGTGACTCGGTCTCAACACTTCTACCTGAAACGTTAAAAATAGATAAAATTTTAAAAATAAAAAAATAGAAACACTAATTGATTGGTTTATTCTGTCTTTCTTTCCACGGACTTTCATATGTAGACTGACAAAAAAAAAAAAAAAAGAGTGAAGAAAAGGGGAGGTAATTGGTATAACTGGACATGTTATCAGTTTATGGTCATATCTTCTTTTAGATTGAGCAGATCTAAGGTGACCGGAGAGTTGTGGGGGTTGTATCGTAATTCTTAGAATTGATTTTTGTTTGGGGGGGGGGAGATATTCTCTTCTGTTACATATTTACCGGATCAGGAAGAAAATAACATGTTGGCAGGTCTAAAAGTAAGATAATATTCTTAGCAAAAAAAAAAAAAAAAAAAAAAAAGACATTTATGAAGGCCCGAACAAGATATTCCAACGAGATGGAATAATTGCCTATTTTATGATAGACATGAACAGTATCAAAACTAACATTAGAGACGTCTGTCTTTCAGCTTTGTGCTTGAAAGTGGTTTTGATGCACTTAGTTTAGAGTATTTTTATTTATTTATTTTTTTAAAATTCTTGTTCACCCCAAACAATGCATATTGCCGCGTGGACGTAATGGGCTACTATCAAAAACCATGTTTACAGAGGACTATGCAAAAAGTGGAGCGAGATATCAGTTCACATTATATTGAAACTTCTACATTTCAGGACAGTCAATGAAGTTGGAAAAAGGGAGGGGATTACAAAGTTTAGCAGTTTGAAGGAAAGCTATTAGAGTGGATTTTCCAACATCTAGGGACCTCTACAGTAAAGGAATGGGATTTTATTAATAAATGGGTTTGTTGGGGATATGTATGTCGAGGGAGGAACAAATGTGATGAGTTCATCAGAACAGGTCCCATTAAAATACTTGTTGGAACTTAGTTGATAGTGTGGGATCTATTAGATTGGATATTCTTCTTGGACCTTGTATGAGAGAGAGAGAGAAAGGGTAGATACACCAGCCTAGATGTGGCAACAATACTGCATGGCTTTGTAGAAATACAGGATACTCCCAAGTGTGAATAATTTTCTAGCACAGTAAAGGAAACCTGCCTTATTTGCAGTAGTCTTTGCAATGTCCTCATGTATTTGTTCCAGTTTATGCTATATGTGAATGTTAAACCGAGGTGTTTGAAGGAAGAGCTCTCAGATAGCATGTTATTAATAGGGCTATGACAACAGCATATTCTTTTCATTATTTTGACTCTCGAGTATATATCCGACACAGTTAATCAACCGAGAACCACATCACTCTACATAAAAGCATCTACGATATCAACGGATACACACTTGAGAGTTAAAACAATGAAAAGTATATGCTGTTTCCAAGCCCTAGTTATTAATCATAACTATTGGTGATTGAGAAGGCTTCTTGTAATTGTTAAAGGAAAGCAGCTTAATCTTAGTAGCATCTAAAATTCTTGTTACTTGAAAATAACTGTTTGCAGATAAATATGAATTCATTTGCATGTGTGTAAATATCTCCATTGGACCATCTATAAAAAATTAAATATCAAATTCAGCAACAAGTCCTGGGAACATGTTTACCAGAAAGAACAGTTGGAAATAAGTCATACACCATCCATTATGACTATGCAATTCATACAGCCGCGTATCTAGAGAACGGGGCTCCTAAACCTAACATAGTGATATAGGATAAGAACAAAGAAACAACCTTAGAAGTTATGTCTGCAATGATGCTGGTTTAAACAGCTGAGAGCGAAAAGATAATGAAATACCAAGCTCTTACGTAAAACATGTAAAGAAACTTAAATTATAGGAACCGTCACACTCCATCATTCCAATAAGTATAGGAGCAACCGGACATGAAATAGAATTTAAAAAATAACCTGACAAATATACCCGATGAACAAAGTGCAAGAGAGGTAAACAATTGCACTTAAGGGATGGTTGCAATCTTTAAAAAAATGTCTTGGTTGGAATCTGAAATAGCAGATGAATTTCTGGCATCCGGTAGGATACCCATCTCTAGCTAGAACAAAATAATAACATTGTATAATATATATATATATATATCAGTGGGAGGTTAAGTACTAGTTAATTTGTCCAGATTTCGTATGGATTATTATAGACGTGATTTCAAAAGTAAAAAAAAAAAAGAAAAAAAAAAGTATTTGGGTGCCATTAGCTAGAATCGAAACAGAAAGCAAAACTATAGCATTAAAATCTGGTGACGTTACCACTGTACCAACGTAACATGCATAGGAACTGTTTAAATATAAACTCAAATGAATGTACAAAATGTCTGACGATTTTTTTCAATTTTGACCCATTTTGACTCCTTAAAAAACTATTTTAACCAGCAAAAGACCCATAAAAGAATGGTCCGTAAAAAGTTCAATCATTTGAGGCCCCTCGCGCTACTCTGTGACTTTTCGTTTTGGAGGAGATAAAGTTTGAAAATATGAAAACAGACATATAGACTTTTATATATTAGATATATATATATATATATATGTGTGTGTGTGTATGTTTATATATATATATATATATATATATATATATATATATATATATATATATATATATATTCAGCAAATCTGAAATAGTAGAATTATGTTTTTTCTTGGAAATCAAAAAAGAACTCATTTTTTTCTCCAAAACAAAGACTTTCTGTGAAATTAAACTTTGTCCTATTTTTTGTCATTTGACTCGATTTAAATGTGGTTGGGTAATGCTCCCTTTCCAATACCACCCCATCCTCATCTGGAATCCATCTCAATTACTTTTTTTTTTTTTTTTTTTTTTTTTTGCCATTGGCCATTCACATCTATGATTGTTATTATTGTTACTACTCTTCGATATAGATTTAAATGAATGACCTACCTATCAACAGAGCTCAAACCAAGCACCCTAAATTTAATAATCCAGTGTCATTAATATATTAGCTCGCAAGTTACTTGTGATCAAGACAAGTAAATATGGCTGTTAAAACAAACTCGTGCCGTTTTATTACAATTTGAATTGTGCAACCTAAGAGGAGGAAGCTTTACTCTTTTGCCTTGGCGATATAATTATGTTTAAGTTAGTGTTCACCCTTTAATTATGGGAACATTTTTGCAATAATACTTTATTTATCTGGAGACAGGCTGTTTCATCTTTTATCTATCAACGGTCTTGAACAAACAATCCTGCGTTTAATAATCCAGCATCATTAGCCTCATTGGATATATATATATATATATATATATATATATATATATATATATATATATATATATATATATATATATATATATAAAGGAAACAATAAGATTGCAAAATGGAGACACAAAAACTATATGTTGGTGAATATAGAATGGTTCATTTATTTAATAAAGGTATACAAACACTTAGTCGGGCGATAGAGGGGACTCTTTATACCAAGGTATTTCGAAGCCTAATGCTTCTCATCAGAAGGGTAAAGATGCTAGGTAACATAATGTGACGTCTAGTGCGGGATTCATCAGGAACGAAATAAATCAATAAAAATATTGATATTGTTAGGGGGAATTATATAGAATTCTAAGATAAAGAATTATATAGAATTCTAAGATAGTATATATATATATATATATATATATATATATATATATATATATATATATTACTAATTTAGATAGTATTCTAATATATAAGTAAATAATACAAAGTTTTTCTAGATAACTCAAGAGTTCAATATTAGAGCTATAAATATTACTTAAATTTATTTCCACTTCTACAAGAATATGCGTGTTTTAATTGTTCATTTCAAAATATTACGTTTTATTTGCAAAAAAACTCATGTACAATTGTTTCAGCCCACAGCCGGTATTTGAGTTTATGATAGTTTTGAATTATAAACATACTCGGCAGGTAACTCTTCAACACAAAGAAACTGGTTTTTATACTTTTATTGTACTGAAGAGTTGCCTGGTGGTTATGTTTATAATTAAAAAAAAAAAACTATTATAAACTTAAATACTGGCTGTGAGCCGAAACAATTGTACATAAAACCCAAAATTTTGAAATAAACAATTAAAACGTATATCTATATAAGGGTTAAAAATTATGCATATGCATACTAGCAGATGTATTTGGTGTTCGTTATTAAATGTAACGTTGAATTTCTTAAAAAAATAAAAAAATAAAAAATGGAAAGAAACTGAAACCTATGCATGCAAGTGTTATGCGGACACCCTTGCAGTAATTGTTGTAAGAGCCACACCAAATATGATCTTAACCTTGAAAAATGGTGTGCACCATTCCTAGGTCGGAGACCCTCATGCCAGGTTTGGTCATGATCAGGCTAGTGGTGTGGCCTGTTGGAGAGTTGTACACACACACACACGAACGGTACTACTTTAGATTGATTGATAGATTAGTCGTAATATTATTTTTATGTTTTAGCAATATTACTGGTATGAATTAGTTCCCCTTGAGCCTTGAAGAGTTTCTTCTCCTACATATGCATAAGTTTCCTCTTTTATATATATTTCTCCTCATCATAAAACAAAAAACCAAAAAATACTGACATAAATTGATAAGCAATAAGTTATCACATAATTTCTGACAGGCTCTTCATGGCGCAACGGTTAACTCGCCCAACTTCACACTCAGTAGTCTTAGGTCCTAATTCTGTCATAGACCCACATCTCGTTCCTCCTTTTCCCCCTCTTTCTCTGCTTTCCCATTCGCTTTTTCTCCTTTCCCATTCGTTTCTCTGTCCAATAGTATTGATTTCTAATTCTCTGATTTAACTTCATGCATACAAGCAACAGCTTGCTCGATAGATTCTCTAAGAATCATCATCATCATCATCATCATAAGAAAAAGAAGAATCATTTCAGGGTATATGTTCCCACACTATTATCTATTCGCACGACAACAACATGTATATTTTGTCGTGTAACTAATCCATTGTAAATAACTCACAGTTTTCTGTTTACATATCAAATGTTACACCTGGTCCTTCTTGTTTAATGCCAGCATATATATTTTTGTCTTCCTTTTTTTTTATGATTAGTGCATAATACCGAAGCCGTGTGTGACCGAAAGTGTCTTATTGTTCTGACATCTATTCTTTGTTTATTGAGTAGGAGAAAAAAAATCATACTTGACATTAGCTTTATAAATCCACAGGAAAATCTTCCAATATATGGAATGTTGGCGATGATTTTCCTAGATATTCTACACCGGGAATCTACTTTTGTTTAATCCATTGTCAACGAACGATTTTAAACCATTAACTCAATGGCTTCTATCCTTTTCTCCCTCTCTCGCAGTCTTGTTCTCCCTCTCTCGCAGTGTTGTTCTCCCTCTCTCGCAGTCTCCTTCTCCCTCTCTCTCGCAGTCTCTTTCTCCCTCTCTCTCGCAGTCTCTTTCTCCCTCTCTCTCGCAGTCTCTTTCTCCCTCTCTCTCGCAGTCTCTTTCTCCCTCTCTCTCGCAGTCTCTTTCTCCCTCTCTCTCGCAGTCTCTTTCTCCCTCTCTCTCGCAGTCTCTTTCTCCCTCTCTCTCGCAGTCTCTTTCTCCCTCTCTCCCAGTCTCTTTCTTCCTCTCTCCCAGTCTCTTTCTTCCTCTCTCCCAGTCTCTTTCTTCCTCTCTCCCAGTCTCTTTCTTCCTCTCTCCCAGTCTCTTTCTTCCTCTCTCCCAGTCTCTTTCTTCCTCTCTCCCAGTCTCTTTCTTCCTCTCTCCCAGTCTCTTTCTTCCTCTCTCCCAGTCTCTTTCTTCCTCTCTCCCAGTCTCTTTCTTCCTCTCTCCCAGTCTCTTTCTTCCTCTCTCCCAGTCTCTTTCTTCCTCTCTCCCAGTCTCTTTCTTCCTCTCTCCCAGTCTCTTTCTTCCTCTCTCCCAGTCTCTTTCTTCCTCTCTCCCAGTCTCTTTCTTCCTCTCTCCCAGTCTCTTTCTTCCTCTCTCCCAGTCTCTTTCTTCCTCTCTCCCAGTCTCTTTCTTCCTCTCTCCCAGTCTCTTTCTTCCTCTCTCCCAGTCTCTTTCCCCCCTCTGTCCCACTTCCCCCCCCTCTGTCCCACTTCCCCCCCCTCTGTCCCAGTCTATTCCCCCCTCTGTCCCAGTCTATTCCCCCCTCTGTCCCAGTCTTTTCCCCCCTCTGTCCCAGTCTTTTCCCCCCTCTGTCCCAGTCTTTTCCCCCCTCTGTCCCAGTCTTTTCCCCCCTCTGTCCCAGTCTTTTCCCCCTCTGTCACAGTCTTATTCCCCCCCTCTGTGCCAGTCTTTTTCCCCCCCTCTGTCCCAGTCTTTCCCCCCCTCTGTCCCAGTCTTTTTTCCCCCCTCTGTCCCAGTCTTTTTCCCCCTCTGTCCCAGTCTTTTTCCCCCCTCTGTCCCAGTCTTTTTTCCCCCTCTGTCCCAGTCTTTTTTCCCCCTCTGTCCCAGTCTTTTTTCCCCCCTCTGTCCAAGTCTTTTGCCCCCTTCCTCTGTCCAAGTCTTTTTCCCCCCCCCTCTGTCCAAGTCTTTTCCCCCCCCCTCTGTCCAAGTCTTTCCCCCCCCTCTGTCCAAGTCTTTTCCCCCCCTCTGTCCAAGTCTTTCCCCCCCCTCTGTCCCAGTCTTTTTCCCCCCCCTCTGTCCCAGTCTTTTCCCCCCCCTCTGTCCCAGTCTTTCCCCCCCCTCTGTCCCAGTCTTTCCCCCCCCTGTCCCAGTCTTTTTCCCCCCCTCTGTCCCAGTCTTTTTCCCCCCCCTCTGTCCAAGTCTTTTTCCCCCCCCTCTGTGCCAGTCTTTTCCCCCCCCTCTGTGCCAGTCTTTTCCCCCCCTCTGTGCCAGTCTTTCCCCCCCCCTTTGTGCCAGTCTTCCCCCCCTCTGTCCCAGTCTCCCCCCCCCTCTGTCCCAGTCTCCCCCCCCTCTGTCCCAGTCTCCCCCCCCTCTGTCCCAGTCTTTTCCCCCCTCTGTCCCAGTCTTTTCCCCCCCTCTATCCCAGTCTTTTTTCCCCCCCCTCCTCTGTCCAAGTCTTTTTTCCCCCCCTCCTCTGTCCAAGTCTTTTTTCCCCCCCTCCTCTGTCCAAGTCTTTTTCCCCCCTCCTCTGTCCAAGTCTTTCCCCCCCCCTCTGTCCCAGTCTTTTTCCCCCCCTCTGTCCCAGTCTTTTTCCCCCCCTCTGTCCCAGTCTTTTTCCCCCCCTCTGTCCAAATCTTTCCCCCCCCCTGTCCAAGTTTTTCCCCCCCTCTGTCCCAGTCTTTTTTCCCCCCCTCTGTCCCAGTCTTTCCCCCCCCTCTGTCCCAGTCTTTCCCCCCCCCTCTGTCCCAGTCTTTCCCCCCCCTCTGTTCCAGTCTTTTTCCCCCCTCTGTCCCACTTCCCCCCCCCTCTGTCCCAGTCTATTCCCCCCTCTGTCCCAGTCTTTTCCCCCCTCTGTCCCAGTCTTTTCCCCCCTCTGTCCCAGTCTTTTCCCCCCTCTGTCCCAGTCTTTTCCCCCTCTGTCACAGTCTTATTCCCCCCCTCTGTGCCAGTCTTTTTCCCCCCTCTGTGCCAGTCTTTTTCCCCCCCTCTGTCCCAGTCTTTTTCCCCCCCTCTGTCCCAGTCTTTTTTCCCCCCTCTGTCCCAGTCTTTTTTCCCCCCTCTGTCCCAGTCTTTTTCCCCCCTCTGTCCCAGTCTTTTTCCCCCCTCTGTCCCAGTCTTTTTTCCCCCTCTGTCCCAGTCTTTTTCCCCCTCTGTCCCAGTCTTTTTTCCCCCCTCTGTCCAAGTCTTTTGACCCCTTCCTCTGTCCAAGTCTTTTTCCCCCCCCTCTGTCCAAGTCTTTTTCCCCCCCCTCTGTCCAAGTCTTTTCCCCCCCCCTGTCCAAGTCTTTTTCCCCCCCCTCTGTCCAAGTCTTTTTCCCCCCCCTCTGTCCAAGTCTTTTCCCCCCCCCTGTCCAAGTCTTTTTCCCCCCCCTCTGTCCCAGTCTTTTTCCCCCCCCTCTGTCCCAGTCTTTTCCCCCCCTCTGTCCCAGTCTTTCCCCCCCCCCTCTGTCCCAGTCTTTCCCCCCCTGTCCCAGTCTTTTTCCCCCCCTCTGTCCCAGTCTTTTTCCCCCCCTCTGTCCAAGTCTTTTTCCCCCCCCTCTGTCCAAGTCTTTTTCCCCCCCCCTCTGTCCAAGTCTTTTTCCCCCCCCCTCTGTGCCAGTCTTCCCCCCCCCCCTCTGTGCCAGTCTTTTCCCCCCCTCTGTGCCAGTCTTTCCCCCCCCCCCCTTTGTGCCAGTCTTCCCCCCCTCTGTCCCAGTCTTCCCCCCCCTCTGTCCCAGTCTTTTCCCCCCTCTGTCCCAGTCTTTTCCCCCCCTCTGTCCCAGTCTTTTTTCCCCCCCTCCTCTGTCCAAGTCTTTTTCCCCCCCCTCCTCTGTCCAAGTCTTTTTCCCCCCCTCCTCTGTCCAAGTCTTTCCCCCCCCTCTGTCCCAGTCTTTTCCCCCCCCCCCCTCTGTCCCAGTCTTTTTCCCCCCTCTGTCCCAGTCTTTTTCCCCCCCTCTGTCCCAGTCTTTTTCCCCCCCTCTGTCCCAGTCTTTTTCCCCCCCTCTGTCCAAATCTTTCCCCCCCCTGTCCAAGTTTTTCCCCCCCTCTGTCCCAGTCTTTTTTCCCCCCCTCTGTCCCAGTCTTTTTTCCCCCCCTCTGTCCCAGTCTTTTTCCCCCCCCTCTGTCCCAGTCTTTTTCCCCCCCCTCTGTCCCAGTCTTTTTTCCCCCCCTCTGTCCCAGTCTTTCCCCCCCCTCTGTCCCAGTCTTTCCCCCCCCCTCTGTCCCAGTCTTTTTTCCCCCCTCTGTCCCAGTCTTTTTTCCCCCCTCTGTCCCAGTCTTTTTTCCCCCCTCTGTCCAAGTCTTTTTTCCCCCCTCTGTCCAAGTCTTTTTCCCCCCCTCTGTCCAAGTCTTTTTTCCCCCCTCCTCTGTCCAAGTCTTTTTTCCCCCCTCCTCTGTCCAAGTCTTTTTCCCCCCTCCTCTGTCCCAGTCTTCTTCCCCCCTCCTCTGTGCCAGTCTTCTTCCCCCCTCTGTGCCAGTCTTCTCCCCCCTCTGTCCCAGTCCTTTTCCCCCCTCTGTCCCAGTCTTTTTCCCCCCTCTGTCCCAGTCTTTTTCCCCCCTCTGTCCCAGTCTTTTTTCCTCCCTCTGTCCCAGTCTTTTTCCCCCCCTCTGCCCAGTCTTTTTCCCCCCTCTGCCCAGTCTTTTTCCCCCCTCTGTCCAAATCTTTCCCCCCTCCCTGTCCAAATCTTCCCCCCCCCATCTGTCCCTGTCTTCCCCCCCCCCTCTGTCCATGTCTTTTTCCCCCCCTCTGTCCATGTCTTTTTCCCCCCCTCTGTCCAAGTCTTTTTCCCCCCCTCTGTCCAAGTCTTTTTTCCCCCCTCTGTCCAAGTCTTTTTCCCCCCTCTGTCCAAGTCTTTTTTCCCCCCTCTGTCCAAGTCTTTTTTCCCCCCTCTGTCCAAGTCTTTTTTCCCCCCTCTGTCCAAGTCTTCCCCCCCCCTCTGTCCAAGTCTTTTTTCCCCCCCTCTGTCCAAGTCTTTTTTCCCCCCTCCTCTGTCCAAGTCTTTTTTCCCCCCTCCTCTGTCCAAGTCTTTTTTCCCCCCTCCTCTGTCCAAGTCTTTTTCCCCCCTCCTCTGTCCCAGTCTTCTTCCCCCCTCTGTCCCAGTCTTCTTCCCCCTCTCTGTCCCAGTCCTTTTCCCCCCTCTCTCTGTCCTTTTTCCCCTCTCTCCCAGTCCTTTTTTTCCCCACAGTAATTTTTCCCCCTCTCTCCCTGTCTTTTATCCCCCTCTCTCCCTGTCTTTTATCCCCCTCTCTCCCTGTCTTTTATCCCCTCTCTCCCAGTCCTTTTATTCTCCTCTCTCCCAGTCCTTTTATTCTCCTCTCTCCCAGTCCTTTTATTCTCCTCTCTCCCAGTCCTTTTATTCCCCTCTCTTCCAGTCCTTTTTTCCCAAGTCATTTTCCCCCTCTCTCCCTGTCTTTTATCCCCCTCTCTCCCTGTCTTTTATCCCCTCTCTCCCTGTCTTTTATCCCCCTCTCTCCCTGTCTTTTATCCCCCTCTCTCCCTGTCTTTTATCCCCTTTTCTTCCAGTCCTTTTTTTTCTTCACTCTCTTCCAGTCCTTTTTTTTTCCCCTCTCTCTTCCAGTCCTTTTTTTCTTCACTCACTTCCAGTCCTTTTTTTTCTTCACTCACTTCCAGTCCTTTTTTTTCTTCACTCTCTTCCAGTCCTTTTTTTTCCTCACTCTCTTCCAGTCCTTTTTTTTCCTCACTCACTTTCAGTCCTTTTTTTTCCTCACTCTCTTCAAGTCTTTTTTTTTCTTCACTCTCTTCAAGTCCTTTTTTTTCTTCACTCTCTTCAAGTCCTTTTTTTTTTCTTCACTCTCTTAAAGTCCTTTTTTTTATTCGCTCACTTCCAGTCCTTTTTTTTTCTTCACTCACTTCCAGTCCTTTTTTTTCTTCACTCTCTTCCAGTCCTTTTTTTTCCCTCTCTCTTCCAGTCCTTTTTTTTCTTCACTCTCTTCCAGTCCTTTTTTTTCTTCACTCTCTTCCAGTCCTTTTTTTTCCCTCTCTCTTCCAGTCCTTTTTTTTCCTCACTCACTTCCAGTCCTTTTTTTTCTTCACTCACTTCCGGTTTTTTTTTTTCTTCACTCACTTCCGGTTTTTTTTTTCTTCACTCTCTTCCAGTCCTTTTTTTTCTTCACTCTCTTCCAGTCCTTTTTTTTCTTCACTCTCTTCCAGTCCTTTTTTTTCTTCACTCTCTTCCCGTCCTTTTTTTTCTTCACTCTCTTCCCGTCCTTTTTTTTCTTCACTCTCTTCCCGTCCTTTTTTTTCTTAACTCTCTTCCCGTCCTTTTTTTTCTTAACTCTCTTCCCGTCCTTTTTTTTCTTCACTCTCTTCCCGTCCTTTTTTTTCTTCACTCTCTTCCCGTCTTTTTTTTCTTCACTCTCTTCCCGTCCTTTTTTTTCTTCACTCTCTTCCAGTCCTTTTTTTTCTTCACTCTCTTCCAGTCCTTTTTTTTCTTCACTCTCTTCCAGTCCTTTTTTTTCTTCACTCTCTTCCAGTCCTTTTTTTTCTTCACTCTCTTCCAGTCCTTTTTTTTCCCTCTCTCTTCCAGTCCTTTTTTTTCCTCACTCACTTCCAGTCCTTTTTTTTCTTCACTCACTTCCGGTTTTTTTTTTCTTCACTCACTTCCGGTTTTTTTTTTCTTCACTCTCTTCCAATCCTTTTTTTTCTTCACTCTCTTCCAGTCCTTTTTTTTCTTCACTCTCTTCCAGTCCTTTTTTTTCTTCACTCTCTTCCAGTCCTTTTTTTTCTTCACTCTCTTCCAGTCCTTTTTTTTCTTCACTCTCTTCCAGTCCTTTTTTTTTCTTCACTCTCTTCCAGTCCTTTTTTTTCC
>NC_136500.1:76744988-76791992 GCF_053919585.1 Euprymna scolopes | reverse complement strand
GGGGGGTGCCGAGAGAGAGGAATGGCAGAGGGGGGGCTCCGAGCGAGAGAGAATCGGCAGAGGGGGGGTGAGAGAGCGCAGGCATGGAAGAGGGGGGGTGAGAGAGAGCGGAAATGGGAAGCAGGGGAGGGTGCAGAGAGCAGAGGAACTGGAAGAGGGGGGGTGAGAGAGAGAGGAATGGCAGAGGGGGGGTGAGAGAGCGAGGACTGGACGAGGGGGGGTGCGAGAGAGGAATGGCACGAGGGGGGGTGGAGAGCGCGGCCTGGCAGAGGGGGGGTGAGCGAGAGAGGCTGGAAGAGGGGGGGTGCAGAGAGAGAGGAATGGAAGAGGGGGGGTGAGCCGAGAGAGGAATGGCAGAGGGGGGTGAGAGAGGAATGGAACGAGGGCGGGGTGAGAGAGAAAGGACGGGGGAGCACGACTGGCAGGGGGACCAAAGCGAGAACCTGGCCGGGGGACCACCACGCGCGAACACTGGAAGGGGGACAACAGCGAGACATGTCGGGAAGGGGCACCCCGCGAGCAACTGGCAGGGGGACACACGCGCGGGCCTGGGCGGGGGCACACACCCCCTCTCTTTCAGTCCTTTTTTCCCCCCTCTCTTTCAGTCCTTTTTCCCCCCTCTCTTTCAGTCCTTTTTTCCCCCCTCTCTTTCAGTCCTTTTTCCCCCCTCTCTTTCAGTCCTTTTTTCCCCCTCTTTCCGTCCTTTTTTCCCCCTCTCTTTCAGTCCTTTTTCCCCCCTCTCTCCCAGTCCTTTTTCCCCCCTCTCTCACGGTCCTTTTTCCCCCTCTCTTTATCCCACTCTCTCTCTTCTTCCATCTTGGCATCCCTGTTTCATTTAATACTTATAAGTCTCAAGTAAATCTTAACAGTAAATTAGTGTTCAATGTATTTTTCTATCACCACAAAATAACAATTCCATTTCTTGTTCAAGCCTTTTAATACTCCTCCATGTCAAATCGTGAAGGAGGCTTCTCAAGAAGCTTCATTTATAAAAATATGGAAAACCTTTCTTGTTTAAAATATTCGCAGCCGATTCACTTGTTAAAGTGCATCTTATTTAGTCGTAAACTTGTGTGGTTCACTTTAAGTCTTCCATAAGTGATGACTTGTGGAAATTCATTGTAATAAGAAGCTATTCATTTGATTGGCTGTCATCCACTTAATGCGAGACAGTTGAGAAGCCAGTAGCGAAAATTTACAGCCAACTTCCAACTCGTTTGTTCAGGAAAAAATAACTGTAAAATACAGCTCTTCCATTTTGATTATTTTCTCACAGAATTTGAAAAGAAAAATGCCATTCTTAAGATGTGCCCATTTAATTTCAACTCGGAATAATATTTCAAGTTTAATTGTGACAGACCACTAAAAATGGTATTTAAAACGTTAGCATGAGAGACTGATGATCAAATTGCTATCTCAAAAATAAACGTGATTGACCAATCAGAATGCTGTTTCGAACTTAAGCGTGACAAGGCTATTGAAATGTCATTTCAGACTTGAGTATCAAGGGCCGGTCAAAATGCTGTTTTAAGCCTCAGCGTGACAGACTGGTCGAAATGTCTTTTCAAGCCTCAGGTGACGGGCCGGTCATAATGCTGTTTCAAGTCTCGGTTCAATGTCTGATTCCATTTGCATTTTTTTTTTTTTTTTTTTTTTTTATAGCAAACTTAAAAGATTCCTCTGTCTAATCTTGGCCAATTGAAAAAAAAAAAAAAAAAAACTATATCCATTTGCTGTAGTTTGTGGACGTTTGGGCAGTGCCCCTTTATGTTCTATTGTACAAGCATGCATGTAAAACAAAAGAACCAAACGAAAGTAATGTTTGAAATGACATTTCTTTCTGCAAACCTTAAAGGGGTTAACTCTCAGTTGGATTGTGTACTTAAAAATGCATACAAAGTCAAGAAAAGTCAGAAGATTTCAAGGTTGTGTGTGTGGATATGTGAAAAGGTTGAATGTACTTTGGATTTTCTGCATGCATTGCATGCACATGCTTTCAAGCGAGAAGAAAAAAGAAGGCATATTTATTTGTGCTTTCTTTTTTCTACACTTCAGTGTAGTCTACTTAGTGTGGTGAAAAGGGAGATAATTAAATCTGGAACACGTATATAAATGAGCATGTATAAAAGGAAGGTAATTCTTTGCATTCATTCTGAATTAATTCTTGTTCTACTCTTTATTTTTGTTACCAAAATCCTTGTTTTAGAGGCAAAATCTGATAATTCTTGTGGAATGAGGCTTGTAAAACCAATTATGCCGTTTTAGTCTCTTTGGCGTTTTTTGTTTACTCAACATTCGTTAAAGGTGATAAAATGTTGCAGGGTTCCTGATAGTTCCCATCCTGACTCTTAACATTTCCAAAATTCTGATTCCAACAAGTCCAGAAATTTTAACCCAGACTTTGACAATTCCAAAATATCCGGCTTCAACTTCTTCCAATGTGCAGAGTTTGTGCCGATTCTTCAAAGATAGAGAAAATCTTGCACTGCTCGTGTTTTTATGATTTTCAGACTCCTCCTTAAACCACTGACATTGACTCTTTTACTCTGATTTTAAGTTTGATGTTATACTGACACCGACATGTATCCATAGACACAATTTCTACTCTTCAAAATGGAGACTATTTTATCTCGCACACAATGGCTTAAATATATTTTTAGCTATTTGTTGCAGTATATACAACAATAAAAACTGTTAATGATGACGAAACTTAGTATATAATACATTTCAATAATAAGACAATCTGGGATAATTCTAAATAAATGCATCTTCCAAGCCAGTTAATTAAACTCAGAATCCGGCTGTAGAAAATTTAAAAGTAAATATGACTTAAAAGAAATACAAATAAAATGTGCCCAACCACACAAACACTCGGTAGTGATGTATGTACGCCGAAACCGCTTCCAGCATAGGTGCACCTTCATCGAGTGATTGAGCTTTTTTTCTTTTTTTTCTTCATCCTGAAGATACGGTATCTTGGCACATGCTTTATAGGCATGACGTTCGATGATGTTCTTTAAACCTTTCGGTTCGTGATTTTGTTCCACGTGTTACAGTTGGCCAGATAAGATAACTCTTGATGCTGGACGCTTTTGATGCAGATGAGTATTTTGCATCTTGCCCATGTTTCCAAAATTTGCAGGTTACTTCATTCTTATTCACATAATTAATAGTGACCATCTTGAATAAATAACGGAGTTAATCAATCCAATCACCTTTCATCTATGTGTCACACGCATGTTAGATATGTACATATGTTTATGTATTTGTATCTACAGGATTCACTGCTAAACTAATTAATCGAACATTGCAAACATTTGAACTCAACTGCTTTTATTAATTTTATTTATTTCGGACCATTATCCCCATCTTTTTCTTAGTTGTTTCACAACGTTTCGGCCAACTATTCTTCTGGCCTTCGTCAGGTGGTAACCGTGAAAGGAACTCCTGACTGCATCCACTTCAATTACTGCCTTCCGTAGTTGTTGTCGTCTCACCACGTTTTGGCCAAGTAAGCCTCTGACCGGCTTTGGGTAGGATTGAAACTGCTACTTCAGACAATTCTCATCTGGAACCGTAGAGATTCAACGTCTCTATCAACTGCGACACGGGCCCCGAAGGGCGATCAAGGTTGAATTTTTTTGTCTTATAAATTCATGTTTATTTATTATCTTCCGTGGTCGGGTCCGTACCGAATGGTATATATTATTTAATTGGAATTCATTATTGAGATGAGTATTCTCAATAATGAATTCCAATTAAATAATCAACTGCTTTTATTTCAACAGTCCTTAATAAATGAGTGGAGCTTACTAGCAGTACAAAAATATACTTATGGCAAGTGAGCTACATAGAAAGTGGTCTGACAGAAAAATACTACTTGTCATGTTACCAACTTGCTATATAAGTATATTTCTGTATTATATATGAAATAACGGAAAAAAATTGAATTTACTTAGGTATATGTTTGTAAATATGAAAAAAAAAATACTATAATAATGCTCTGCTTGTCTTTTTGATCAACTCCAGTTTCAATGGATTTACAGCTAGGGAACTACAGCGATGCAATCATTACATTTTGGCTAGGTGAAGTCAGTGATCAAGTCTCTTCTGTTGTACAAAGTTATTTTTCAGCTAATACACATGTTGTATTTTCTACTAAATCTATTTATCCATCTATTTGTAAAACCGTTCCTGTAATGATAATTTATTTGATTTACATAGTACACCTCCAAGATTAGATGTTAGAATTAAGCAGCATGTCCCTAGAAAAATTAGGAATAGTATCTTCTGCTCGGTGGACATCATCAATACATACGGATCCTCAATAACAGCAACTGAAAAATGAACGGTGCTGAAAAAATTTATCGTTGCCTTGTGACTTATACTAAGTTGTAATCGTTATGCTTTAACTGTTTGAGACCATTTCTATATTGCCAAAAAGGTTTCCTCTTTGTAACTAATAAGAGTGTCTTATTGGATTAACTGTAATTTTGATGGCTATGATGCACTTATAAAGGATCAAAAGAAAAAAAATACATGTTTATACTCATTTAGTACTTATTTATTTTTCTAATCCTCATGTTTTTGTGTTTATTTCCCTTTATCTGTCGTCTGGGTTTAGCTCTGATGAGTGATAAGAAAGACATTCAACTAATTGTCATCCGCCCCCCCCCTTTTCTTTTCTTTGTTGTATTTGAAGCTTTTAACCAAAAAAAATTGTTTGGTCTACAAATAGCTGTTATAAAATTTTTCACTCCTCATAAAATCTTCAAGTATGTTTATATATGGGACGATTCCAATATTTTTCCTGATTCTGATACAATTACCGATTCCGATTCTTTATAAATCTCTAAATATTTAAATATAAGTGTTATTTTGTCCCGCTTTCTGTAAAAACACATCTCACATGTGCCTATGTTTTCTCAAATGTAAAAACACACTTGTGAGGGGGTGATCTAGAGATTTTAGTCTTAGTGGAAGTTTAAATAGATAAATATTATCTTATTACTACAAGCAATGAAAGACGTTTTATAAAAATAAAATAAAATAGATAATTTAAGGAATTGGTTTTGGCATCAAGAAATAGGCTAAAATTTTTCCAACATCCTAACAAGCTCTGATTTTTCTGATTCCAGATTCCGATTAATCGTTCCAATATATATATATATATATATATATATATATATATATATATATATATATATATATATATATATATATTATAATTATTTTTAAACGTACATATTTCAAACTTACATTCTCATCGGTGTAGGAAACTATAATTACTGACAGTCACCTGATTCAAACCCATTCATAGTCATCCTTGACTTTGTAAACCGACAGCTTACCAGCAATTAGCACAGGAAGTAAGAGAATTAAATTGTTTTAATATTATGAAGTGTGCATAAACACTAAAGTCAGATAGTATTCAATGATAGACGTTGGAATATTGGATTGTACCAACAACGATTTGATCACTTATTCTTAATTCCCTGAAAAGTGTTTGCAATCCTAGTTTATTAAAAGTAAAAAATGTTCTGATCATTTTATAGATGTATTTTATGGTGTACGAAATTTACCAAACATCCACAAAAAAGACTTTCTCAGAGCACAAGACACCACAGTCAGACTGCAAAAAGCAAGATGTATTCAATGTTCATTTAATTAATACGTTATGTTTACCATATTTGTTTGATTTTTCCATTAAAATGTTCACATTTGACTTACAAAAAAAAGTACATGGTAAAATTCATACACGAAAAAATTAATTCACACAAACCGTTATTGTCTTACACACATACACACACACACACACACACACACACACACACACACACATAATCAAAAATAGAAATTGATACGTTCAAAATAAGTTTCAATTTTTAAAAAAAATCTAAAGAGACTATTAAAATTTTCCTTCGATTCCATCTAGGAGCAATTATCGGTTAGGACTCTAAAATAACTGGAATATATTAAAACATTAAGAATTAAAGTTTAATTTTTTTAATAGATTGTCTTTGTTTCATAAAAAAAACTAAAATTAAACAAAAAATATATATCTGTGAAGAATCTACTTTAAAAAAAAATTTAAACGTTTAAATGATATATTTTTTTATTATTTTATTTTTCATTTGTATTTTTAACATTCGATAAAATCAATGAAATTCAATAAAAACAATTCAATAAAAACCATTCGCTGTTTTTATAGTTGTTTTACAGTAGTTTTTTTTCTTCATTACTTGACCTCATATTACAGATATTATTTATAACTTTTCTTTCAAGGTCAAAATTCTAAATATGACTATATTTGAAATTATTTTTCCTAAGAAACCTCCCAGTCAACAATATATCTTCACATGAGCAATGCCAAATTTTTCTCAGAAAAGTTATACATTATTTATTAAAACAATATTTGATAGAACTTATGAGAATATACATAATTTAAATAGCTAATCTGTACTTATTTTAATATTAACTTTTGAGTCTGAAACCCAATTTTTATAACTAACCATAGAAAATGAAAGAAGTATTAAATAAGAAAATATTGTTTCTGAATGAATGTTTTTGTGTTTGTAATCATTTAAGAATTCCATTGTTTACCTGGATCTGTAATGAAATGATAGCTTTTTTTTCTTTCTTTCTCTCATGTAATTTTTTTGCAGAAGATGATATTTTTATTAAAACACTAGTAGGCCGCCCGGCTTTGCCTGGTCGTACAATACGCATAAATATTGTATTTTAATTCATACAGAAACTGCAAGTATTATGTTTTTCTAAACAGTCCACTTCTTGTAAGTAAAAACAAAAAATACTTGATCTGAGATCGAATTCAAAACCTAAAGGCAGTGAATCAAGTATGATAACCATTGAGCCAGCTTGACACGATAAGTGTTTTAAAACTTACTTATTCTTAACATAAGCATGCACATTCGTGAAACAGTTGACAAACAGATAAAAATCCGATACCCCTCCACGTACCCATTCTCCAATTTTGATTCCTTAGCAGCCCTTTATTCCAACTAAATATCGACTAAAAAGTTTTCCACACGTCTGAATACCCTATATACCAAGTTTTGAGTCTATAGATAAAAATTCGTTGAGTATATAGGTTTAGAAGTGTCCTCATACGCACACATTCTCACTTTTATGCATATGTACACATAAATTTTTGATGTTGAACTTTTCAAACATGATTGCATAATATTGATCATGTTATAATTTTGTTGTATGGTCTGTGCTTTCTGTAATGATTCATCTGTTTATTCCTCACGTATGTATAATCATGTTTGCTGCACTTCTATGAAGATGCATTTTGCTAATAAATATATACACTCTAGATTGTTCCAGCCCTTTGACAATCACTGAGACGGTTTTATAACAAAACTGTTTTGATTTAATTATCATTTTGCCTGCAGTGGTCGTCGGACGTATTGATCAAAGATGATGAAAGGTGAAGTTGGGGTTGATGAGCTAATGATGTAACGATCGTGCGTCTCTGTTCCTCTCTCTCCCTCTATTCATCAAACCTCTTGCTTTTATTGGCAAATTCGTTTTTGTTTCATCAGAGGTCAATATGTGTCTAAGTCCGATATGGTATTTTCTTTGTTCTCTGCTAATCTGGAATTTGTGTGTTTATGATCTTCACATTCCTTTATCCAACAATTCTGAGCGCTTTTGATTTATACAGGGTGACCCTAAAAAACAAAAAACAAAAGCTAAATGGAGGCCATCTAGAACATATGCTGTAGAACAGAGAAAAAAAAGGCCAAAGACCCTAGTGTTTTGATATGATGTTTTGAATATAATAAACTAGTTATGACCAAAGTTTAATTTCATTCGGACAAAACACTAAGAAGTTAGAGTTGGGTCCCGTTTTTTTTTTTGGGGGGGGGGGTCACCCTGTATGTATGTGTGTTTATTTATGGATTTAAAAAATGCATTTAAATCAAGTCTTTGACAGGAAGCTCCATTTAGAAAATTTTACATACATTTTGGAAAGTCGTTTATTAGAGGTTGGCATAAGGCAGAAACTAATCAATCCTTTACTTTAGTTTGTTCCAAGCATAGATACGTCTCGTCAGAAAATTGCAGAAATAAGCAAATGCATATTAATCAATAGATACCATTTCGCCAAGCAGAAACTGTATGTACCAGATTTTTAGCCTGCTAAAAATGGTAAGATGCTGACTTAGAATCAGTGCTTTATGCCAGACTTCTAGAGTAAATGTGATATTATACACATTATATAATAAAAACTTCTAGAGTAAATGTGATATTATACACATTATATAATAAAAACTTCTAGAGTAAATGTGATATTATACACATTATATAATAAAAACTTCTAGAGTAAATGTGATATTATACACATTATATAATAAAACAACTGGATTTAAATTCTGTAAATTAAATTTTACAACAATCTGTTTTTCGACAAAGATAAAGATTTTTCTTTATTCTGTGAAGTTTCAATAAATGGCTCATATCCTCAGAGGAAACTTATTTAGCAAAATAATATTCATAAATAGTCTGTAAATTTTGCTAATTAGCACATAAATTCAATACTAAAATTTTGAGAAATCATATGTGTATGGAATCTGATAAAATGCAAAAAGGATAGATTGAAATAATATTCTAAAAAGAGGTTCAAGCTCAAAGAATAATCCAGAGAAAAAAGTTTGATAGTCAAATGTTTTTAGTTAGTTTGTTATGCTACTTAATTCATGTGGAAGACAATGTTTACATTTTTTAAAAATATTTTATTAAAAAAAATTTTTTTTTTTTTAATTGACCCTGTGACTGTTGATAACTGAAGCCCGATGCATGATCTCCACTGCTTTGCACAGATAAAGCATAGGGAGACAGGATTTGGGTTTTGATGGTGAGCGGCTGCCGCTCGGCAGTGTCTCAGTGTGTGACGCTCCATAGCTGCTTGCTTATGCCCATTGTTGAAAAAGGCCATCTCGCTATCACATGTGGAGCGCCAAAAGTGTCTCTGTCCGCTGCCAAAGTCTCCAAAAGATTGAAGGGGATATTGCAGCGCTTGAGTGAGCTTGATGCAGTCTATGTAATCTTTCTTTGGGCAACTGATGTTTTGTCAGCCATGATTTAGTTAACCAAAGAGAATTCTTCGAGGTAGTCTGTTTGAGGATGTCCTCAAATGCTTATATGCATATGATATAGTCAAAAAAAGATTGATATCTAGATTTTTGTATTGTAAAATTCAATATGAAAGTAGCTTCCAAATTTTGTTGTAAGAGGCGATTCACTAAAAAACAAAAAAAAAACATGTTAAAATGAAATATACTGGCACTGATGAGAAATCCCTAAACTCTTGTGTAATGACAGAAAATAATAAAACATTAAAATTGAAATGCTACTTTAGGAGTGTTATATAAATTAGGTAATTCTAGTATTTGCTAAAAGTTTACAGATTTATTCAATTTATTAACTGAAATTATAATTTTCTTATATATATATAATTATAATTATTACTAGCATTATTTTTATGCCTACAGACACTAGTCTTTCATCCTTTCGGGAATCATCAGTGTAGGTAGTCACGATTCGAGGGATTTGAACCCGGCCATGAAGCCATCTCTGACTCCATTAGCAAGGAACATACCCCTCGGCCGGCATGATCTGCAGTGAGAATTTAGTTGAAATGAACATTTATGAAACGTGAATGTCATTTAAGTAGATCAATCAAACGATTTTAACATCACGATCTTCGCACGTGGGTTAAATGATGAACTACTTCATTCCAATATACAGTGGTCAACGATAAAAACCCAGTTCTTAAAGGAGGTTGTTTATGTTCAAGAAGGGCTTGAGATTCTTGATTGCTTTAGCATTTAATTTTCAGTTCCAACTTTGAAAAAAAAAAAAATGAAACTGAATTTCTAATTAGCTTGTATTTCTGAACATTTTAAGATAGATCATTTGTATTACATAGACTGCAGTTCTCATCTTGAATTTTATTCTCATAAAGTTTATGGTGGTTGAACATTTGATTCTCAATGCGAGCAACACTAAGAATGTAATTGCAACCCGGTCTTGGTTGACAGAATGAGAACAGCCTATAATACATTGATTTTTTTTTTTCTTTTCAAGGTTTCCAATTGTACACATTTTCGAGTTCCACAAGATATACCTGAAAAAGGTCAAGGTTACGTCGGCCGAAAATTTGTTAGAAAAACATTCAAGATAAGAACAGTCGTTTGAATGATCCACGCAATATAGATTCTGTTCAGCTTACAACTAGTTCATGCAACAAGACTGGTATCACACGATTTGTACAGTGCATCGCAGCCGTTAAGATGGAGGAAATTAAACTACGGAGTCTTTTGAATTCTTTGAGAACATGCATGTAGTGTGCTGAGGAAAGAAAAAAAAAGGCTGATTCGATATGAAGATTACGTAGGAAAGTGTAAGCGAAGGAGGGAGAGTACAAGAGGAGAAGTAAGAGGAGTATTTACAACCACACATTTCCTGAAGAAAGTAAAATGTCGAGATAGAGATGGGAGAATGGGAAGGGGGCATCTAATAACATTATTTGAACATGCCGGTAAAGTAAAAGTAACTAACACACAATAAAAAAGCATCAAAAACTGACCGAAAGGATAAACCAAGTTTTTTCTTACCGCCACATTGTACAAAGTAATAAGTTTTCAGACTGTTACGCTGAAGTTTTAAAACTGAGCATATTGCTGTGGTCCCGTGAGGATCCGGAAGAAACAATTTCGTGATCAGTGGAAACAAAATATATTGAACAGAAAAGCAAATATAATAATCAAGAGTGTGGGTATACGTCAGTCTGACCGCCACAGGTGCAAGACACTGGCATAACTGCCAAAGGGCATATTTTTCCAGTCTTCATAGTAAGTGGAAGAATTTATTATTATCCGTAGGGTGAACACACCACAACAACTATGCACATGTTATCCTTTTAGATTATCATTTTTTAAATTGATTGTGGATGGGGGGGGGGGGGTCACTATGGCAATCTAAACTTCACACAGATTTCTGTTTTTTTATGATACTTAATAAATTTCTGGAAAAAAACACTTTCTCTCTGCTCTCTCAAAACCTAACTGCTTGTTTTCAATCCGTTCTTTTAAGTCTGTTAGCCTCCACACATGCAAATTAGTTATTTACATGTGAACATCAATCCCAACTATGAAAATCTGCAATTGTGAATCAGTTTTTTTTTTTTTTTTTTTATAACTCTGATAGATGGGTACCCACATGTATCTTATTTGCTTGTCAGCTGATAAGTTTTCATTCTCCTCTCTACTGTCACGCATCTTATACTACACTTTAATCATAGCCTGATGAGCAAGTATGCCAATGCTCCTATTTACTTTCTCGTGAGTGCTGGATCTGACACAAGGTCACTCTATTGTGGAGTCTATCTCGCTCCACAAAATTGGGAATTCTAGATTGGCACACAAATAACAACTGCCTCAGTACATATACTACACTCTGATACCAACCTGAAGACCCTTTTTTAGTCGATTCATTTTTGTATGCAAGTATAGAGTAATATCAGTAATAATTCGTTTTGAAAAAATGTAAAGGAAACTTTTTAAAGAATAAACCAACAAAGTAAGTGGGAGATCGCTGACATTTGCTAAGGAAGAAAGAAAGTAATAGGGAAACTGTTTTTTTTTAAATTTTTTTATTAAATAAAGATGTTTATTTTCGCACATTTGTTAAAAAAAAAAAAATAATGCTGAAATATTAATGTTCAAGTGTAACAAGCCGTATTTAATGAATTGACATGTCTCGGTAATGAAAATATCCCAAAAGTAACGCAAAACGATAAGGAAATAGTTTTCGAAGAAATTAGACAAATTAGCCATTTCCCATGTCTAATGCTTTTGTGTTTTCAGTTAATTATAAACATTTGTTTTTCTAATTATAAACTGCGTTTATTATTGAACTTATATACGAATTATTGATTCTTACCTAACTTTTTTTCTTTTTTTTTTTTTTTTACAGGTAAGTACATCATTCTTTATATCTGATATAAGAAAAGGCGATTTCTTTTTGCATCTACTTTGATGAGGGAAACCGTGGTTGATAAAGAAATATTTCTTTGTCCACACCGTATTTTCATCGCGATACGAGTACAGATAGCTGTTGAGGTAAGACTTTTGTTATCCACTAGCATGGCTATCTGGATCATAATTTCCGTAAATTCCATAGGTTACAGGAAAAAAATAAAATAAAGGTAAACCTTAACCATCTGATAATTGTAATTTGAAATTTGGGATAAAAAGTAAAAATAATTATGCTCCGGAACCTACGTTTGAACCTACGTGATTAAGTACAACATGCTAATCAATTGACCTACTGGGGCATGTAAAAATGGTGACGTAATAAAATATATAAACCTGACCCTTTTGTTTCCATTTTCTTCTCTTTCTCTCTCTCTTCCTCCCTCTTTCTCTCTCTCCATCTTTCTTTCTCCCTCTCTCTCTCCATCTTTCTTTCTCCCTCTCTCTCTCCATCTTTCTTTCTCCCTCTCTCTCCATCTTTCTTTCTCCCTCTCTCTCTCTCTCCATCTTTATCTCTCTCTCTCTCTCCATCTTTCTCTCTCTCTCTCCATCTTTCTCTCTCTCTCTCCATCTTTCTTTCTCCCTCTCCATCTTTCTTTCTCCCTCTCCATCTTTCTTTCTCCCTCTCTCTCTCTCTCTCTCTTTCTCTCCATCTCTCTCTTTCTATTTTTCTCTTTCTTTTTCTCTCTTTTTCTCATCTCTCTCTCTCTTTTCTCTCTCTTTCTTCCTTTTTCCTTTCTCTCACTCTATTTGTACAGTCGAATTTAATCCAGAGGCATATCAAAAACAGGAAGAGGGAAAGAAACAATAAATCTCAAAACAATTGTTGCTCCAGTGGAAGTAGATGGAAGTGAGAGGGTTAGAAGTCCTCTTGTTTTCTTTGATTAATATATATATATATATTGATTGATCAGGATTAAATATTAAAATAGGTGAAACCATCTGAAAATAAAATGTTGGGTGTTAGGTGGTAGAAGTCAAGCAGATAACATGTACTAATGCCCTAGATGTCTCCAGTTTGAACCCAGTCATTTCCATAGTACCACTTTCATTTAGGGATGTCTACAACATATATGACAAAATAAATAAGATGTTCATTCTATGTAAGGGTATTCAAAAGCATGTTAATATCTGTTTTTTTTTTGTTTTTTTTTTGTTTTCTTAAATATTTTCTGGCAATGCTGCATTTTGGAAATTTAGATAAACATCTCATTCAAACTAAAAAAAAAAAACATGAAAACAAATTTGCTTGTAAAATTCTACTCTTTCTTTTTTTTGGGGGGGTATCATTAGGCTACATGGTAATGTATGATATGGAAATTCTCTTGATGAATGAAACTTTCTTAGAGCCACAAATGTTTATAGAGAAAAGGAAACAGAAACAAAAAAAATCTGTCTAGTTTATGTATTTATTTAAACAATCATCTCATACATGACAAGAAAAAACTTGGAATAAAGAAAGATGGAGAGAGAGAGAGGGAGAAAGAGAGATGGAGAGAAAATCAATCAGTTAGCATGCTGTACTTAGACACAAATGTTTTTTTTTATTTGAATTTTTGCTGAGGCATACTTATTTTCTTACTGATTTTGTATTTTATGAAAACGACTCTATAGACTGGCTAAAAAGAGGATCGATCCACTATGAGAGAGGATTATAATGACTGCCTAAGATCAAGACTTTATGACTAATGCAAAGAGGAGAAAGAAGCAACCCTAGTAGAAGTTAGTATTCCTAATAATGAGCTAAAAGGTAAAATATAACAAAACACTTAAGTCTTTTGTATGACATGGAAAACAAAAACTGGAATCTTGGAAGATCTCTATCATTCCAGCAATTATAGGAGTAGCTGGACTCATGAAAATAAATTTCAAAAACTATCTGACAAATATACCTGGTAAACCAAGTGCAAGAGAGAGATTCAAATAATTCCACCTAAAGTGATGGTCAGAATCTTAGGATCTCTCGATTGGAATATATAAGATAATGGGGTGAATTTTTGTCATCCAGTAGGATACCCTATCCCCAGCTTGATCTGTAGACTAGCAGATTGGTATCATTACTGTGTGGCATCCTTTAAGTTTGCTTGCAGCAGTCAATCTCAAACGTTGTAGTTCTCATGTGGTAACAAGTCTCCTCTTTTCGGCATGCTCTTCTTGCAAAGTGACTTCACTAGTCTAGTCTTCTCTTCAGTGTCATTGAGATGAATTCATGAACAAAGTTATTGTTATGGTGTTAAATGGTAATAGAATGAAGGAAAACAGGACTTTTAGGAGCAAACATGTATTCACATACATTACAGGCAAAGCAAGTTGAGCAATACCATTCCTCAACTGTAGGGCGTTTGCGCACAACCTCCTTGGCCGCGTGCCAATCTCTGACTCTGGGCACCGGTACTCGATACCGGAAGTGACTTCACCAGAGGAAGTGACATAATTAGATAGTCCATTAATCTCATGGAGTGGCGTCTCTAACAGTTATCTACCTAGTACTTTGGAACTGGAAGAAGTTGTGTGATAGCCAATTCATAATGTAGTTCAGAACCATGATGCAGGATGCAGAATTTATCGGTCTATATATCTATAGCGTTCACCGGTGGCATTAAGACTGTCTGTCACTCATCTCAACATCTGTCTTTTTTTTTTCTATCATAATGGTGATTTCGTGTTTTTATGTTTCAGCGATGTCATTTTTTTTTTTTTTTTAATTTTTTATTTGTAATGATACACGCGTTTACAGGTACACACCTGGGACCCAACATGTTGTAGTAGTGTATGTTGCAAGGAACATGGGACAAGTAATAACTCCACTCCTTTTTTTTTTTTTCTTGTAACAACGGCATTTATTTCAGAGTACTTTCCTGAATAAAACGTGATAGTGTTCCGTCTCTCTGACCTCTGTAACGCGCTTTTCCGTCCGTGCATACATTCCTTTAATATAGTCTGTTTCTTTTTCTCAACTGTGACGTCATTTCGCACACGGCTTGGCATTTGCACACACACACAGACACACACACACACACACACACACGTCTGCACTGTTACATTTATAAATCCTGGAAAATCGGATTTCTGCTTAAATCTCTCAAGCCTCTCACATATCTGACTTCTCAGTTTCTTAATCAATTTTTTTTTTTTTCTAATAAGAAAAAGCTGATTTTCTTTCCTCTTCTAACCATTCTATCGGATTATTGAAATGTTTATTTGTCCATTAAGACTAAGACTTCAAACAATTTATGATGGGAGTAGGGGAGTTAGATGATTTTTGTGTCATCAAAGAATGACTCCCACTAATGCACTTGTGGTCCTGGATATGACCTTAAACTATATCCAGTGGTGAGGCTCCAGCTTTCGGGCTTCGGGGAGTGTGGAGCCACCCTTTAATTGCCATTGCTCCCAGGTCCACTCTGACCCGGAGTGGTAGTACCTGTTAGGGTCCCAACTATGGGTTAAATAGAAACCGACTTGAAAGCAACAAATATATTCTATTAAAAAATTTTTCTCCCAAATCTTTGGATTCGGCATTAAATAACCCGAAAAGGGTTGATATGCCATAAAACAAAAACAACTAACCAACCAACTCACATATGCACTCGGTGATTTAGTTGAAACTGATTGAAAGTGTTAAGGAAAAAATAGTTTTATTTGTGCCGCCCTTTCCTTCAACACACACACATACACAAAATAGATAAATAAATGTAAAAAAATTAAACATCCAGTGTAGCACCAAGTCATGGGACATCAACCTGAAAGAACAGTTGTAAATGACTTATATACCATACATTATGACCCTACAGCCACCTACCTTGAAAATGCTGCTGTGAAACCTGACATAGTTATATGGAATAAATCAGAAAGAATGGCAACCTTGGTTGAAGTGAGTGTCCCTAATGATGGAGGTCTAACAGAGCTGAAAGGGAGAAACAGACCAAATATCAAGGTCTCATGTATGATATGAAAAGAAACTGGAATCTTAGGGAGATATCAATCATACCAGTTTTTATAGGTGCTACAGAGCTTATGAAGAAGAACCTGAAGTCCTACCTAACTAATATTCCTGGTGAACCAAGTGCAAAAGAGATTCAGACAATTGCACTTAAGGGAACAGCGAGGATACCAAAAAGAGCTCTCGGTTGTTTTCAATAAAAAGCAGGGAAATGTTGGCAGCTGGTTTGGCTGCCCCATACCCAGCATTAAAAGAAAAGAAAATGAAAAAAAAAAGAAACACAGAGGAAGCTATGACTTTCCGGTTGGGAAACTCCTCTTTATTCCATACTAGCAGGGGGTACCTGACGTGGCCCGGGTGTTTGTAGGTGTGTGTGTGTTGGGGTGAGGCGATCAAAACAACCCTATTTTAAAAAAAAACGTTGGCCGGGTGTTTGGAGGTGTAAAAGAAAAAAAAATTTTAGTAGGAAAGTGGGCTTGAACCCCGAACCTTTGACGTGGTGGTGGAAATGAAATGGAAAAAAAACCCTGGGACCTAACTATTTCGACCACGAGAGAAGAGGAATGAAAAGCATCTTAATTTAACGTTTATAAAATTAAAGTAACAGGTGCGAGAAACTTAAGTCGCGTGATGAACCATGATGCGGCTGCAAGCCAGTTTTCGCTTGTTTCATACTGAAAAGCGAAAGAAACACATGTCGATCAAAATATCCGCAAAGTATAGCGCGTGAAAGTCGGGCAAATTAAATACACACGCGACCCCCATTCTTAAGTCGTAGATATTATCATTTAGACATGATATAAAAAGTTTTAAGAAGAAACGAGCCGAGTGAGAAGGCCGACGAAAAAAGCCTTTTGCAGACATACACAAAAAGCGAACATACATACATACATACATACACACATTTTTGCTTTTATATATATATATAGATATATATAGATTTTTGCCATTGGTTACTCACATCTCTGATGTTTCTAACTAAAAAATTGACTATTACATATTAGCCAAGATATATATTGGTGTTCATGTTGGAAAACAGTAAACGTTTCAGACAGAGGTTAATAGGATTATAGTGAAAGATTTGTTTAGTAAGTGTTCGGTTATTTTCCTATTAAAACTGGAGGCAGGGGGGGAAAATCGAGTTTGCTTTATTAATATAGCAGATTAGAGAATTAATTTGCAACATAATCCTTTCTGCTTTCATGATGCAAGCATGTTCATAGGTGATTGTCCTTTAATGTTGGAATCGCGTCAACTTTGCTCAGGACCACCATGGTTCGGGACGTGGTGCAGGCTAGGGAATTATCTGGCTCGACCTGGCTGCAGATACCAAATCAGAAAGCAAGCTGGTAGAATGGGTGTTTGTTATTAATGAAGGGGAAGGGGGAATTGTCATATACTCCTTCTCTAGATTATAAGAAGGGGAAAAGAGTGAATATTAATCAAGCATTCACTTTCTCTATTTGTTATATAGTAGAGAACTTTTTGGCGTTTCTACAGAATTTAAACTGAACAAAACCGACTTTTGCACAACTAAATGTCAAATTTAGGTTCAGGTTAGTTTAAGTTACCTTAAAAGAGTCAGTGCATTGACCACTAGTCTCTCAATTGGGCAGGGTCCAAAAAAAGAAAACCCTCTAATCTAATAGGTCCCACACTCTCAACCAAGCTCCAACCTCTGTCCTATCACTGCAATGTCGTATCCTTTTGCTTGTTTTACAAGTGCATTAATGAAATTTGCTCTGACGAACTTGTAGCAATGGTATCCCCCCCTCAATCTAAATATCCCTATGAACCTTACAAGCAGCAAAATCCCACACCTTCACTGTAAAGTAGACACAAGTAGATACAACAACATTTAATTACTACCTACTATATTATCCTATTCCTTCATTGTCATTTAATTTCTAAATTTCATAAAACCAGTTTTTTATTTTTCTATATTTACATTTTGTATAATTCGGGCCCTTCTCTTCTACTGATGAGAAGCATTCAGTTTCGAAATCCCATGGCCTAAAGAGATTTTTTTTTTTCTTAAACTTCCCTTTAACTTTTCCTTATTGTTTAGATAATATAATAAAGTTATATTTAATTTTTATTCCTCCTATTTTATTTAATATCATTGTTTTTTCTCCACTTGATAGTGTTAAGCGTTTTTTTTTTATCTTGATAAGTTTTGCTTTGTTAAAGATTTACTCTTTGATAACATTATGTGTGTGTGTGTATATATATATATATATGTGTATATATATAACAAGAGGTAATCCTAGAAAAATTAAAAGATTCTTTAAATAGAGACTTATAAGGATAATAAAAAGCTGAACATATAAGATGGAGCTTAGATACAAAAAGAAAAATCGACACTGTAAAAATATATACGAGGGACGTGCAATAAGTAATGCCCCTGCCCCACTTCCCATAGCAGTAGAGCAACGAAACTTGGCACAGTTATTAGTCTTTCTCTACATAGGAACCACCCAGTGTTATGCATTTCTCCCATTGTTTGATGCAGCTCTGGAGACCGTTTTTGTAGAACACCCCAGGTTGATCCTCCAACCACGACGTGACTTCAGAAATCAAGGTTGCATCATCTGGGAAACGCTTTCCTTTCAAAAACAACTTCATGGCTGGGAAGAGATGAAAGTCAAAAGGTGAAAGGTCAGGAGAGTAGGGATGATGAAGGAGGATTTCATAACCATACGCCCGTGCTTCTGATCTGGTGACATGCAAGTTGTGGACTGGAGTGTTGTCCTGCAGGAGGAGGGTACCTTTGCTGATCTTGCGCTGCCTCTTGATTTTGATAGCTTCCCTTAATTTGCTTAAAAGTGAAGCATAATAGGCTCCTGTAATTGTGATACCCTTTGTCAGGAAATCTGTCATCACTACTCCGTCCTGGTCCCAGAAGACTATGAGCATGACCTTGCCAGCGGAGGTTTGAACCTTTGCCTTCTTTGGAGGTGGTGAGTCCAAGTGCTTCCACTGCATTGACTGGGCTTTGGTCTCTGGATCATAGTGATGGCCCCAGGTTTCATCCTGTGTAATCAGTCTATTGAAAAATTTTGACTCCTCTTCTTGGCACATCTCCAAATTCATCCCCAAGCACTCAACGCGTTCTTGCTTCTGGAATGGTGTGAGCAACCTGGGAATCCATCTGGCAGACACCTTATGAATGATAGTTTCCACAGATCCTTTATTAATCTTGTCATCTTGGGCTATTTGGCGAATAGTAATGTGCCGATCTTCCAAAATGGCAGCCTTAACTTGATGGACAGATGCCTCATCAATGGCAGAAGGGGTGGGAGGCGACCAGGTCTGGGAGCTGTTTCCACAGACTTCTGGCCATGTTTGAATTCACGATGCCAGCGTTTTACAAGGTCATATGATGAGGCATTATCACCATAAGTTTCTTTCATTTCATCAAAAGTCTCCTGTGGTGTGCGTCCTTTCAAATAAAAAAACGGATCACTGCTCGACATTCAACAAGCTCCATTTCACACCTGACTCAGTTCAAACACCTGTAAAACAGAAACCACAATTAGTTCAGAGCTGTAATTTACCACATAACCCGTAGAGATATAAATCATTGCACATGCAAAATTTCAGCTAGATCAGACTGCTAGAAGTGGATCAGGGGCATTACTTATTGCACGCCCCTCGTACTAGTGCGTATACATTTAATCATAAATTCAATAAAGAAATTACATTGATAAGGATAAGAGATATAAATACTCTTTATACCTAAGTATTTCGAAGCCTAAGCTTCTCATTGGAAGGGGAGAGGGATGCTAGGTAACTAATAATAAAGGCACATTCGGAAGGAAATATTGGGGTATGTATGATAGAGGGTAAATAGTATAGATGTGGAAGAAAGAAAAGCTGGATAGCTACTGCGATGAAAGTGGAATAAACCAAACTGGGATTTTCACATAATGGTTATAAGAGGCATGGAATAGGATTAGGGTGTTTGCCATGATACGTTAATGGATACGAGTTCAATACGTGACATACAATTAAATTCAATAAAAAATAGAAGTAATTTAATATATAAAAAGCAAAATGTGTGTGCGCGCACACAGGTACTTACTGCTATTTTGATTTTTTTTTTTTTTTTTTTTTAGAGCTTTGGTTCCTCAACTAACCCTTTGTACACACACCTCGACACCCTGGCGACGCCGGGCACCCAGATTAGTAAGAAATAATGTTAAAACGATCTTATAGAATAAAGGAATAGGAGGGTCGTTTGATTAAGGCTGGGTGATTTAAAAAAAAAAAAAAAAAAAAAAAAAAAAAATTTAATTAAAAAACCCGGAGTTAAGCAAGGGCATTAAAAGCGTAAAGGTACAAAGCAGTATAAACACAAAATATAAAATAAAAGTACAAAAAATATAACAATGGTAATAATATTATAAATGATAATAAAGATATAATGGTAAAGATAATAGCAAAAGTAATATTATTAATAACGATTGTAATAATCATAAATATAATAGAAAAAGTATAACCGAAATAAAGAACTATATTAAAAAAAATATATATATATATAATAATAGGGTATTTTAGAATAGACAAATATAAGATATAATACAGTAGAAAAATGGAAAGGAGAGAGAGAGAGAGAGAGGGGGGGGGATTAGAAAGCCAAGGAGAAGATGAGGGGGGGGAAATAAGAAAATAGGGTTGGGAGATTGGGAAGGAAGGGGCGGGAAAATAAGAGGAAGATAATGAGTAATAGAAAGAAAGCAATATATAGAGAGCAAAAAGAAAGAATATATAATAAAAAAAAAAGTTAAATATGTAGATTAACTGTAGGGTACTTGAGGAATAAATATAATGGAAGTTGTAAAAAGGAACGTATAAATGCGATTGTGCAGAGGAAAATAATCGCCGGTAGTAGGGTCTTGTTGTATCTGAATTCCAGGCGTAAATGAGAAGTTCAAATTCTGTTATCAAACTTTAGGCTTCGAAATACTAAGGTATAAAGATCAATTATATCCATTATCCCTATTGATGTATTTTCCTGATTGAATTGATGATTAAATCTACATGGACTAGTATATATTTTTGTATTATTTTTCCTTTTATGTTTTTATTTTGTTTGTTTTTTTTTGTTTTTGTTTTTTTTTGTTATGTTCCTTCATACGAAGTTCTCAGACATCAAGGGATCCACTCCCTGGAGCCAACACTTGAACTCTATGCGAGATACATAGATATTCGAATGTTCCATTAACATTCTTTACCTCTCAAACACTGAGTTAGTAAAAAAAAAAAAATTTGAGAACATAATTTCCCTCTCCCCAATTAACCATTTTCATATATTGTAGTATATTTTTCGTTTTGGTCTCTTGATTTTACTGGATTCCAGGACAAGAATTTATCTAGTCTGGTGGAGTATCCAGCTTCGTGATATTACTGGAGGTAACATCACTTGGAGAAAAGCTAATGTGAGTTAGCCATAGTAAGATGTTATTTGAGCTGTGAATACTACGTGGTTTTGAAATATTTGGTTAGGGTTTATTTCTAGGGTAAAGTATCCTCATGCCATAGTGTTCTGACAAACCTCTGTACAGAGAGACCTTAGACACTCGAGGATAGTGTCTAGTAAGCATTCAATTTCTCTCCCCGTTGTGTGTGTGTGTGTATAATATATATATATATATATATGTGTGTGTGTGTGTAGCAAACGAGACAGGGATGTGAAATTTTATATTTGTGTACATAAATATTTTTCCATCACATTTTATTAGTTTTCACAATTCCATGTTCTACAGATGTTAACACAAAACATCTTCATTGATTATGTATTTCGCACTTCAAAAGTTTGATCATTCCTTTGACAGAATTCGATTTAGAATAAATAAAAATTCTCTTTTGAATTCATGACATAAATGGGGTAGTTTATAGGAAATGCCATAAAAATGTGTTACATGTAAGCACACTTTGCATTTTATATGGATTTATGAAGGTATCAGGTTGACAAGAAAGTTCGTTCGGCTTTTAAATTTTAAATTTAGATGAACATAGCTCAAACAAAAACTTATTGATTGAACACCATCAGAATTGACACACTTTTGACAATGCAAAACAAGTGTTTTTATGTCACTAACATAAAAATCTTGCGTTCTGGTAACGATGAACTCGCTGAAGGCGTTTTTGATATCGCTTAGGTTTTTGAAGCATTTCTCACGCAGAAAGTTGTCAAGATGCTTGAAAAAGTGGAAGTCGGTAGGTGAGAAGTCTGGAGAGTATGGCAGATGAGGCAGAGTTTCATAGCCTAATTTGTTCAACTTCTCCAGGGTCGGTTTAGTAAGCATTGTCGTAGAAGAGAATTGGCCCTTTTCTGTTGATTAATGTTGCGTGTTGTTGAACTTTCTGATGCATTTCATCCATTTGTTGGCAGTACTTCATCACAGTAATGGTTTCACCTGCATTAAAAAATTGATGGATGAGATCGATTACAGACAACAAAACTATCAATATGATCTTATTTTGGCGCAACTCTGGCCTTGAGAAGTCTCGTGGAACTTTGTCTGCATCTAACTACTGAGCTGAGCATCGCCGGTTATCTTAAAGAACCCACCCTTCATCACAAGTCACAACCTAGTCAAGAAACGGGTTGTTCTTGTTGCGTAAAAAATGGAAGATGACACTTCATATTGGCATTTCTTTTGGTTGTCGTTCACTTCATTAGGCATCCATTTATCAAGTTTTTTGTCTTTCTAATCACTCTCAAGTGGTTGAAAATCGTCGTATACGTTATGTCTAATTTAGAAGCAAGTTCTTGAACAGTTGTGCGTGATTGGCTCTTATTTAATCATTGTTAACATCCGATGGTCGACCACTACGCTCTTCATCTTCAAGACTCTCGTTGCCCCAAAAAATTTCTTAAATCACCATTGTGCTGTGCGTTCAGTAGCAGTTTCTGGGCTAATCGTTTCATTGATATCGCGAGGTGTTTCAGCAGCTTTTTGGCCATGCTTGAGTTGAAATAAGAAAATTGTGCAAATTTGCTATTTTTTTTCCATCTTGTATTCAACGTTCTGAAAAGAAGACATAATTGTTTTAAAACGATTGTAATTAAAACGATTAGATAGAGCAAAAAACGTTCTTTAAAATATATAAAGATATTATAATGAAAATTTATTTGAAAATGCATCATTTGAAATCAAAATTAAAAATTTCGCAAGAACTTCCGCGTCAACCTAATAAAATAGAAACGTATTCCCTTTTTGAATTTTTCTTTCCTTTTTTCCCCCCTTTCCCGCTTCTGTTTTCTTTCTCGTTCCCCTTCCACATGTCCCACTTTTTTCGCCCTTCCACATTTCTGTCTCCCCCCTTCCATCTTTCCGTTCCTCCTTTCCACCTTTCCGTCCCTCCTTTACACCTTTCCGTCTCCCCCCTTCCCCTTCATTTTATCCACCTTTCCCTTCATTTTATCCATCTTTCCCTTCATTTTATCCACCTTTCCCTCTCTTTTTTGCCAACATTTCCCTCTCTTTTTTTGCCAACCTTTCCCTCTTTTTTTTTGCCAACCTTTCCCTCTTTTTTTTTGCCAACCTTTCCCTCTCTTTTTTTGCCAACCTTTCCCTCTCTTTTTTTGCCAACCTTTCCCTCTCTTTTTTTGCCAACCTTTCCCTCTCTTTTTTTGCCAACCTTTCCCTCTCTTTTTTTGCCAACCTTTCCCTCTCTTTTTTTGCCAACCTTTCCCTCTCTTTTTTTGCCAACCTTTCCCTCTCTTTTTTTGCCAACCTTTCCCTCTCTTTTTTTGCCAACCTTTCCCTCTCTTTTTTTGCCAACCTTTCCCTCTCTTTTTTTGCCAACCTTTCCCTCTCTTTTTTTGCCAACCTTTCCCTCTCTTTTTTTGCCAACCTTTCCCTCTCTTTTTTTGCCAACCTTTCCCTCTCTTTTTTTTGCCAATCTTTCCCTCTCTTTTTTTGCCAACCTTTCCCTCTCTTTTTTGCCAACCTTCCCCCCCCCCAACTCCCCCACTCCCCCAACTTTTCTCCCCTCCCTTCCCCCCAGCTTTTCCTTCCCTTCCCCCCAACTTTTCCCTCCCTTTTTCCCCCAAACTTTCCCTCCCTCTTTTTTATTCTCTTTTCCCACTCTTTCTTTTTTTCATTTTTTTCCTCTCTTTTCCTTTTTGTTCTCTTTTTACTTCCACTTTTTCGTTTTGCATTCGATCTTATTTATTTTGTATCGCCCTATCTACCTGTGCACCAAGGTAATTTGAGATTATATAATTTCACTTCATCGATCTTTGCACACACAACTCTTTCGATCTATTTTCGGGTAGCCACCTACACATTTTACTCTCTCTCTCTCTCTCTCTCTCTCTCTCTCTCTCTCATATATATATATATATATATATATATATGCATGTGATTCACATACACTTATACACACACACACACATATAATTTATGTCTGTCAATACCATATATATATATATATATATATATATATATATATATATATATATATATATATTCGTCTTTCAGAAACACGTCATTGACTTCTATTTGCTGCAAGTGTGCATTTCATTCTGAAGAAGTAAGACTTAATCGATTCCAGTTTAGCATTTGCAAGTAATTCCATTAGGTTGGGATTTATCTACTTAACAAGAAGAAAAAGAAATTTATAATCATTGAAGGATGAATTCCTGGTGATATTAAAATACATAAATTTATTACATGTGTAGTTTTAACTTTTTTTTTTTTTTTAACGTTTTAGACGATGAAGAAATTTGTAGTAATTGTTAGAAGAAAAAAAAAACAAAAAACATTATTATTGAACCTATAGATGTTCGGTTATGTATGATGAATTGAAGTGGAACGGATATCTAAGATCGCCATAAAAAAAAACAGCTTTTTGTAGAGCTCTATGACTCTACTGACGCCATGTTAAATGAAAAGTTCTTTCTGGTGTGAAGGAGAAAGTATAGACAACAACATTGTCGTATAATAAAAAATAAATACCTTTTTTTATTTCGACCCAACTGAAAAGTGATTAAAGACAGACAATAGTAGACTTCACGAAATGTAAGGCGCCAAGCCACAGTCGCAGACTCCATACAAGCTAATGAGTTGAAAAGAGAATCAGCCTGTACATATTCTCTTCCTTGAATGGTAAAAATCCAGCTGATTGGAGTGGAGAAAATACTTGCATGGGTGCGCTTCAAAGAATTGGTCTAACAAATTATATTCGTATGTCAAGCTACACCAAGAGAAAATAGTGCATCAAACCATGTGACTTGTATAAAATATTAATGGAATCACTAAAGTTACATTTTACTAATTTCTTATTGGTTCGTATTATTTAGTGAAGACCAGTACACAAAAAAGTCCAGTGGAATTATTGGATAACCAATTTGTAAGAAGTCTAAGACAGTGAAGATGGATGAGAACATAGATGTGCGACAGAGCTATTAAGGTTGTCGAGAAGTTTTATTAGGTTGGTGATATCATTGGAGCACAGTGTGGAGCAGGTTCTAATGGGATTCCAAATTTGAGGGTGGATGGAGCATATTCATGTAACTTCTGTCATTACTAACCGGCAGAGCATTACCACTGTCGACTAAGTGAAGAGTCTATCAAGAATGCCAATGCAGTGCTATGATGTGTGAAAGTGTTGTAGTTCTGCAGGTCAGTAATCGAGACAAACACAATAGTAAACAAAAAGTGTATTAACATAAAGTATATTACAGAAGTACGCGTCATGATTCTGGGGCCATAACTATTACGAATCATTACCCAATGACTTTTTTTTTTTACAAAGGGGTCACCATATCAAGGCCTGGAGGCCACTCGAGGATAAGGGTTAATGTGTGTATTATAGTCATTGGGACAGTTGTCTAATAATCGTTTGTAAAAGTAATTTGGTATAATTAGATCATTTACAAGGACAGCTGAACAAGGCCTTGTTGTTTATGTTGGACTTGTAGTCAGTTGAAAAGCAGACCAACGGAACAGTTTCATTCATGGAATCCATATTTAGGTTTAGGCAATATTGATAGTTATTTTGACTAGACAAGTGTTTTTTGCAAAGAATTGGCAAGAAGGGGGGGGGGCATAGATTAGAACTCAGTCCATGAATGGAGTATTGTTGCCGCATTTAGGCTGGTGCATCTTGCACGGATCTCTCACTATGAGACAGGGCTAAAAAAAAAAAAGAAAAGAGCCACCAAATAGTCATGCACTGTCAACCAAACTACAATCTCTGTCTCATCGACAAAATGTTGCATCCTTGTACTTGTTTTACAAGTATTTTAATAGAAACTACTGAATCACAAGCATTTGTGTCCCCTCAACGTAAGTACTCCTGACTGACCTGACAAGCAGCAAAATCTCACCCCTACACTGTAGAGATATTTCCCTCAAATTGCTAGATTTTGGAATTCCCTTACAGGCCCCTGCTTCTCTGGCTGTGCTGACATGCAGAATTTCGAGTGTAATGTGAACAGAGATCTTGCTGTTCAACTTCTTACATAGTATTCCTGCAAATATGATCTTAAATAGTAGCCTCTTACATAAAAAATGCACTGTGCCTTGTTTGCAGTAAAAAAAAAAAAGCCAATAAAAATATACCAGATAAAAATATTATATATGCAGCGTCATGATAAACTTAATGCCGTTATTCTGTAAAGGAATGCAAAAATGAAATAGCTAAAATTATTTATTTAAAACACTGGTTTTTAATCAGTCCAGATTAAAGTTGGAGTTATCGAACTTGCTGGCTTTTTTTTTTCATATTTAGTTATGTCTCTTGTCTCGGGAGGATATTCAATATGGCATCCGACCAACAGTAACACGTGTTTATCTTACTTTGTAGGAAATATTAAGTGAACTAACTAACCTTGGTAGCAGAGCGTCTTCTTTCATGTAACAGATATTATATCTGTTCAACTTGAAACACAATTGAAAGATGACATCATTTATGAAACAGCCACATATCTTCCAGAATGAAGAAATGTACACTGTGGAAGAAACATATAAGTCTATCTTCACGGATTTACCTAAAGAAAAACGGGGCCTAACAGTATTTTTGTCACTGCCACAAAACATAAGAGAATACTTTCAACACTTAGACATCACAGATATCGGCTGAATTGACGGATTAAAAATAATTACGGACAAGTTGGACGAGATATATTTAAGGCCCGAAAACACGATGGCATACATGTCATTCAAGGAATTTTACTGGTATAAAAGAGCTACTGGAATAAACATAAGCGATCTTTTTCTTTTTTTTTTTTCTTTTTTTTTTCTTTTTTTTTTTTTTCTTTCTTTTTTTTTTTCTTTTTCTTTTTTTCGCGTTATGAATTCTTGTACCAGAAATTCCGTAAATACAGAATTTCTCTGCCGAAAGGAGTCCAAGCATTTTTTTGTTTTAAATGCAGCGAATGTATTAGAAGAAACCAAAAAATTATCGAGGACAACCTGTGGAAGTTCGACTTATGCAGCAATGAAGGATAAAACTGTAAAAAAGGTGTTTTCTGATATTTTTTCATCAGAATACAAAACAGTTCCCGCTATCAAGGAAGAAATTGAAATTGTAAATTTCAGTCGGAACGGAAGTAAAAGGGAACAAGAATTCTATCAAGGAAACAAAACAGATCCAACTGCCAGACAAGGTAGAACAATGCATTGTTTCAAATGTGGTTCTATTAAGCTTTTTTTTTTTTTTTTTTTTTTGCCAGGGACTGCACTATTTTTAGTCTGAGAAATATTAACACTGTTGTGGATTCAAACCAGGTACACACCTCTCATTAATTAATTCCAAGTCCTTTTATCGAACATTGATAAATGATTCTAATATAAAAATGTCTAATTTTGTAAAAGAGACACTGGATGTGGTAATGTTGGATTCCGCCTGTTCTAAAACTGTTACTGGAGAACTTTGGTTGAATGTATTTCTTCTTACATTAAATGACCCAGATAAGCGGTGAGTGAATATCTAAAAATCCAACAGTACCTTTTGTTTTGGTGATGGAGAGGAGGTAAATGCAATTAAAGCACTTAAATTTCCAATAACTGTAGGAGACATAAATAGTGTCAGAGCATACACAGAGGCTGACATCGTCCAAAATGATTTACCTTTGTTACCAAGTCATAAATCAATGAAAACTGCTGGCATGATACTAGATTTTAAAAATGACAGCTTTAAGATATATAAAATTGCAAAAGAAACTTCTTTTTGCTGGCTGTAAAGTCGCCAAACGTTGTTAAATTGTGAAGCTTTAAAAAATGCTCTAGAATGGAGAAAAGAACGAAGGCTGATAAATTACATAAACAGTTTGCTTATGCATCAAAAGAAATTATCATTCGTGAGATCAGTAGGGCCTTTCATGATAAAGAGTTTCTGGCTTTTGTTAAGGATGTCTGCGATTCATGTTCAGTTTGTTTAAGACTTAGAAGACTTCTTCTTTGTCTGGTGATGTGATTGGCTCTTGGAAATCGGTGAAATGACACTGTATGTATGGACTTAAAAGAATTCAGACATAACCAATGCTGGATTTTACATCTAATTAACGCATCCACTAGGTACTCTGCTGCCAGGCTAATTAAAACCAAGAAGAGTGAAGAAATTATTTGCAACATATTTTTAAAGTGGGTAGCGTATTTTTAGAGTTCACAAACACTTCTTGAGTGAGAATGGGGGAGAATTTAATAACAACGGTTAGAGAGATGAATGAAAAACTGAATATTGAAACATGCACTACAACCGCTGAAAGTCCATTCAATAATGGCATTGTGGAACGTCACAATCTATTATTGGCTAAAGCAATGGAGAAAACATTGGAAGATGAGAAATGTGAACCAGAAATAGCTTGGGTTGTTAGTGCCAAAAATACTCTTCAGAATCATCCTGGACATAGCCCAAATAAGCTTGTTTTTGAATCCAACATAAATATGCCGTCAGTTTTGATAGACCAGTTACCCACATTAAACGCTTCAACAACCAGTGATATCGTTAGAATAACTTTAAATGCCTTATATTCAGTGAGAAACTGTTGATGGAGGCTGAATCAAGTGAAAACATTTGGAGAGCCCTGATTTAATATAAGACATTATGCAGATGGGGGATTTATGACAGGACAGCGTTCACTACAGAAGACAAAACTATAAAGGATGACGTGACCCTGCCAAAGTTTTGGATAAAGACGGTCAATGTGTATTGATTCAACATGGATCCATGTCACTTGATGAAGGTAAACAAGGACCATGGAAGGCCAAAGAATAAAGAAGATACAATTCCCTTAAATGAGATGAAATAAGTGTTGGAAGAGGAAGCTGAAGATCAACATGATGAAAATTCTAATAGTAACAGGGAGGAACTGAAAGACAATACTACAAGACTGAGTAAAGGAAAAAATAGTGGAATATAAAATTATTGGAAATAATGAGTGGAAAAAAGGAAAAATTACGAGTAAACAACCAAAATCAACTGGAAATTTAAGGCCATTGACAGAATATAGAACCAGTTGCAGAAAATGAATGTCCAGTGTTTATCACTTGGGATAAGGTTAATCAGAGAACTTCTAAGTAACAGAAGGCGATAATGAAAAGCATGTTTTCCTTGCAATAAGAACAAGCAAAAGACATAATTGATGCAAAGGAGAGAGAAAAAAAAAACATGAAAGCTCATGATGCGTATGAATGGGTCGCTAACATATGTCAGAAATACATATCAACAAGATGGGTGGTAACAGAAAGTTAAGGATAAAAAAAGATAATGAAGGGTCATCTTGTAGCATGTGGTTATGAAGAAAATCCACATAATCTAAAAACACTCTCTCCAACGTGCAGCCATGAAGCTGTGCATCTTGTAATGTTAACAGTTTCTGTTAAGAATTGGCAGATGGAGACCCTTGATTTCAACTCGGCATTTTTTTTACAAAGTGATGTGCTAGAGAAAAGTATTTCTCAGACCACCATCTGAGGCATGTCTAGAGTCACAAGTGTGGAAGCTGAAAGGATGTATTTATGGATTGAATGATGCACCCCGTTCATGGTACAAGAGAATTAACTAAACTAAAAGGAATGGTAAGTGCATATGACAATGCACTGTTTCGTTGGCATAATTTATCTGAGAACTTGATGGGTATTCTAGCAATGCATATAGATGACTTTCTATTTTGTAGAAATAATTCTTTAAAAAAAAAACAAAAAAAAACGTGATCTCAGAATTGAGGAAAAGATTCAAGATTGGAATGCATGAAAATGAAACCTTCAAATTTTTGGTGCATTAAACAAACGAAAGATGGGATCATTATAAATCAAAACAATTATGTGTCCTCTATTTCTTCAATAGATATAAAGAAAGGAAGATTCTTAAGGAAAAATGATGAGCTGAATGAAGAGGAGAAGACAGATTTAAAAAGATTAACAGGTCAAATGATATCCAGACTCGACCTGATGTATCATTTGATGTGTGTAGAATGAGTAATACCAGAAAATCTAAAGTGAAATTATTTTTTTGAAGCCAACAAGTCACTATTAAAGCTTAAATCAAGGTTCCATATCTTTTCCACAGCTGGGAAATCCTTCAGATGTGAGTGTGGTTCACTATTATGATGCTACCTATACCAGTTTGGGGAATGGTTTCTCACTGGATGGATTTATCATTTTGTTTATGGTAAGATCAATAGACTGGCTCTATGCTGATCATCAAAAACCTTGAGTAACAAAAAAAACCTATTGACCTTTGAGACTCTTGCACTCAGTGAAGCTGCTGATGCAGGTGTATTGATAGCTGCCATGCTGCAAGAGATTTTCAGACTACCCAAGTTGCCTGAAGTACTTTGCAAAACAGACAACACAGTGGAAACTTTAAAATCATCAAATCTTGTAAGTGACAGACGTTTGAGAGTTGGTGTGGCCAGAGTAAAGGAAATGGTAAAGGAGGAAATCCAAATTGAATGGATCAGAGAATAGGAACAAGTTGCAAACTGTTTAACAAAGATAGGAGCCTCTACTGAAATTCTAAGAAACTTGTGCTAATAACTTTTTTTACTTTGGCTTATATCTGACACCAGAAGAAAGCAATGTTAAAGTTGGAGTTATTGAACTTGGTGGCTTTTTTCTATATATTTAATTATGTCTCTTGTCTCGAGTGAATAATCAATATGGTGTCAGACCAACAGTAACACGTGTTTATCTGATGTTATAAGAAGTACTAAATGAACTAGCTAACACAGATAATAACTGAAGATTAAGGAGCTACGGTGATAAGGCTAGATTTATAGAGGTTAATCTAGGTGGGAAGTTAAGCAGCAAGATCCTTGTTCATATTGCATTTCAATTTCTGTAAGTTGGTATGGCTAAGCAAGCAAGGAGGGAATTTAAAAGGTTAACAGTCTGAAGAAAAAAGTAAAGAAGTTTAGTAAAAAAAAAATTTCTGTTATCTCGGGATCTCTGCAGTGAAGGGATGCAATTCCTGTCAATAACTCTGACACTTTCCTCTTTTGGCTCCCTCCTGATTTGGGCTTTGATGGTCCTCTTCAATTCACAGATAGTATGGGAATTGTCTTAGATATTATTTTTGTTATTGGTGTTTATTTCTCACAATTCTTTCTAGGAGGGATTAGGTGAAGGTTGCCAGCATCCATAGCGGAAGTGATATTATGGAATCTACTGGATTTGTACTTGGTACACTCGGGTTTTCTGTCCGCATCTTGGATCAAATAGATTTGAGATCCTTCAGAATAATTAATAATTAAAAGGACACATTTTGTTTTAACACCTTTTTTTTCTTTCTTTTTCTATTACTTCCGATTGTATCGCTTAGGACTCCAATATTTAACAATTAAAAAAAATATTCAACATGTTTTTAAATTTGGTGACATTAGCTCTGCACAACATTTTTTTTCTAATGGAAATCGCTCCAGACAAAGCATGAAGCTAGTTGATACAAGAAACTAAAAAAAAATTACTTAAAGGTCAAAATCTAGCCAACGGTGGATAGCTTCTGACCCAGAAAACAGCAATTCTTCCTTCATCAGAAATATTAGTCATGGAATGTGAAGAATAAAAGAAATAATGAAAGCAAGAGTGACAAGGTTGCCGAAAGTAGACCCAGGTTGCTCCTTAATTATTTTTTTTATTCAAATATTTATTTATGCATTTCGTTTAAATAAGACTTGTAAATTAATAGCTTCCAAAGTTTACAAAAAAAAAAAAAAAAAAACTTTGTAAATAAAATAACTTTCTTTGTTTTTAGTAAAAATAAACGTAATAAAACATTTTTACCTATTCATAAAATTTATTTTGTAAATAAAACACTTTTTAACACACTCTATTGTTTGTTCATAATTAAACCGGAAGTTAAAAAAAAAATGGTGTTAAGACAAAATCTATTTGATCCCACATCTGTATTCAGTTCATCAAATTCACATTTATTTTGGAGTTGAATTGAAAATATAGAAACGGGATTCCCCAAAGCGACCTAACCTTGCACTTATTTTAATTATAAGATTATATCCACGGTCCAACGATAGCATTCTTGTAAACATGTAAGCATTCTTAATAAATGCTCCGCATGTCTATATGAACGACGTTGACGCGCGTGTCTGAGCACTTCTGCTTAAAACTGTGTCTCACAGTGTAGCACAGTTGTGAATTCACCCTTGCTTTTATCATTTGCTGATAAAACAACAACAATATCAAAAGAAATTCAATTTCTTCATTGTTTTCAGCAAAGCAATGTACATCGTCCAAAAACATAGAATAAATATATAAGAAAATAAATTAATTTTATTAAAAAAAAAAGTAAGTGTCTTCTATAAGTGTGTGACCCTCGTCTCATTTAAAATTTCGCTCGACAACCGGAGGGTAACACGTGGTTCTACCGAGCAAGACGAACTTTGCTGTTCCCTTCTACTCCAAGGAATGATCTTCACCATAAAAACAAAATGAAAAGAAAAAAAAAACTCTCGGACCGGATTACTAGGTGTGTCAGAATTTTAGGGGAATTTTTGACACCCTTAACACAAAACTGCAAATAAAATATACAAAACTCGTAATTTCTTTGTTTTAAAGTGGTTTGTTTAATTTTTTTTATAGAATATATTTCCAAAATAAACTATTAAAGTTTTTTACAAATAATAGAAATATTATTTTTTTAAAAAGTGTTTACAAAGTGCATGCGCACGCTCTTGCGGCCATTTTTTCTACATAATGAAATGAATTGAATTTTATGAGTTGAAGATAAAAGATCAATAAATAAAATAATCTAATTTAAAACAAAAACAAAAGAATAGTTATGTGCAAATTTACCTATAAAGTCAGAAGTTTAAAACCTTTTTTTTTTAAAAAACACATTTTTTTTTTGTTTAAGTGAAACCTCATATTTTGAAAATGTTGTCCTGTAAAAATTGGATACCTACATCAATTTTTTCTATTTCATTCAATGTTTTCTTTTTTTTTTTTAGATTTTTGAAAACAAAAAAAATTATTGCATGAAGAAGTAATAAAATATTTTAAATCAAAAACTCATGTAATTCTTTAAGAGAATAAAAAAAATGGAAAATTTGTCAGCGGGTTTATTTTTTTAAAATAAACTTTGATGGGTGAAATGTGATCATTTTTCAAATACGGTGACCTATAATTGACTAACGTTACTGTTGACAGCAAACACATGTCAGAAATTCAAAGACACATCAGCATCAAATGTTTGTTTCTTTATATAGTTACTTCCGAGAAATATATTTGGTCTAATGTGTTGTTTTTGCGTTTTTTAAATAATTAATGATGGCGATTTTCGGCCTACGTATTTCTCAACTGGAAGAAAGAGAGACAACTCCGTTTGTGAAATTCTCATATGACAATTTAAAATCGCGGTATTTTTTAATCCTCGCTTAAAAAATTCTTTTATTTAAAGTACATCGAATATAAAATGTAAATATGGATAAATTCTTAACAATGAAGAATGGAAGCGCCCATTAATTATTATTTTTTATAGGTAAGTGATTTTTTGGAATTTATATGTTTTTATATTCGAAGTAAGTTAAAATTCGTTAATTTTCTTAATCTTTTTTAAACAAAACCGATTAAAAAAAAAATATTGCATATTTTTCTATTAAACCTTTTATTATTTTAAAATTTGGTCTTTGCTCCTTTTATTGAAAAAAGAAAATAGGGTTTAAATTAAATTTTTCAAGTAGTTATAAGCTTCGAAAGACAGTGAGTCTAATAATTCAAATTTTTATCACTCATTTTTAATGTGCGACATCTGACACTGCTACCGGATTACCTACCCTTATGAGGCTGTTTTTAGACAAATATCAGCTAAGAAAAATAAATAAATAAAATGAAGTAAAAGTGATTTAACATTATTTTAAGGTTTTTCAAAATTTTTCATTTGATTTTATTTAAAAAATAAGTGTCTTCAAAAAGTGTGACCATCTTCTCATTAAAAAAATATATATATATATTTGACTGCAAGTCGATTACAATCAAACAGAAAAAAAATGTTCAAAAACAATTTTTGTAGATGGGAGATACAAAAAAAAAACGTTAAGCTGGCACTCCTGGGTCCCCTGGGCCTTATATGTTGCATTTCAAATCAGCAATATGCTTGTGTTTTGAATTTACATTTTTTTTTATATTCTATTTTAATTAGTTTGTCAAGATAATCTATCCAGATAAACACACAACAAAATCTTATGCATCATAATTTATGTTTTTTCTAAAATTCTGTGTCACAAATAACTTTTTCTATCTTGGCATTTTTTCGCTAGGAGTAAAATATAGTATCCGTTCTGATGCTAAACTCCATCTTTTCTGTCCTCGAAGGGTGAAGGCATGGATTTTCTAGACCAGGAGTTGTCAACTTCATGTCATCAGGTTAAATCCGGCGCTCGAGTGAATTTTTTTAGGCCAACTACTTGGGGCATAATATAGATTAAAAAAAAAAATCAAAACCTGAATATATCATGTCAAGATTCTAATTCTTATTTAAATTTACCTGAAAACGTTTTTTTCTTTGATTCTTCTTAAAATTTAAATCTTAATGAAAATTTTTTTTATGTGTTGAGTTTCTGTCTAAACATGTCTGCAATTATAGAAGGCATAATTGTTCTTTCACTTCAAGTTATTTGAATTTTAGTTTATTGTATACGAATTTGTGTTTTTATTTCTTTTTTTGTTGTTGTTGATTTTAATAGTAATGTGTTTTATTCCTGCAATAAAATAATTTTTTTTTTGCAAAAGGTTTAATCTTTTTTTTTATATATTGCTGTAGTAAAATAAAAGATAATGTTTAAATATAATCATATTACATTTAATACTTGTTTTCTTTAAACGCACATGAAATTTATTTACATATTTAATACTATTGTTGTTTCCTATGACAATGTAACCAAAGTTGTTTTCCCCACCAACCCAATCAGTACAGTTTTTTGACCCACATACTCTAAACAGTTCCTATTTACAATGCCTCCCCACGGGACAGAGTCGTTTTTTAACGTGGAGAAAAGGAACAAAAATAAAAATTGTCTCAGTCGTGAAGGATTTCTCCTACACTGACAGAGAACAAGAAATTGAAGTGCATCATCTGAAGAACAGATGGTATTTATTTGCTCCCCCACCGAGCAAATAAGGCACAAGGCCGATTTTTAATGTGAGGAGTGAAGGGAGGGGGAAGGGAAAAAGGGGACCAGCTCCCAAGAGGTGGGAAATTGGAGCTGGTTAAAGGTCAGGCATGTGGGGTTGCCCCCACATCTAGTCTTTGCTAGTCATAGCTTGCAGTATCTGCCGGAACAGATGGTATTTATTTGCTCCCCCACCGAGCAAATTAGGCACAAGGCCGATTTTTAATGTGAGGAGTGAAGGGAGGGGGAAGGGAAAAAGAGGACCAGCTCCCGAGAGGTGGGAAATTGGAGCTGGTTAAAGGTCAGGCATGTGGGGTTGCCCCCACATCTGGTCTTTGCTAGTCATAGCTAGTCCTAGCTAGTCATAGCTTGCAGTATCTGCCGGAACAGATGGTATTTATTTGCTCCCCCACCGAGCAAATTAGGCACAAGGCCGATTTTTAATGTGAGGAGTGAAGGGGAAATGGGGACCAACTCCCCGGGGAGTAGGGGAGCTGGATAGTGACAATTGGTATGAAGGGTTACCCCTACATTGACCAAGGTCTTATATGTGGGTTCGCCCCCACATATGGTCTTTGCTTGCAGTATCTGCCGGAACAGATGGTATTTATTTGCTCCCCCACCGAGCAAATTAGGCACAAGGCCAATTTTTAATGTGAGGAGTGTAGGGAGGGGGAAGGGAAAAGGGGACCAGCTCCCGCGAGGTGGGAAATGGGAGCTGGTTAAAGGTCAGGCATGTGGGGTTGCCCCCACATCTGGTCTTTGCTAGTCATAGCTTGCAGTATCTGCCGGAACAGATGGTATTTATTTGCTCCCCCACCGAGCAAATTAGGCACAAGGCCGATTTTTAATGTGAGGAGTGAAGGATGGGGGAAGGGAACAAGGGGACCAGCTCCTGAGAGGTGGGAAATGGGAGCTGGTTAAAGGTCAGGCATGTGGGGTTACCCCCACATCTGGTCTTTGCTAGTCATAGCTAGTCCTAGCTAGTCATAGCTTGCAGTATCTGCCGGAACAGATGGTATTTATTTGCTCCCCCACCGAGCAAATTAGGCACAAGGCCGATTTTTAATGTGAGGAGTGAAGGGGAAATGGGGACCAACTTCCCGGGGAGTAGGGGAGCTGGATAGTGACAATTGGTATGAAGGGTTACCCCTACATTGACCAAGGTCTTATATGTGGGGTCGCCCCCACATATGGTCTTTGCTTGCAGTATCTGCCGGAACAGATGGTATTTATTTGCTCCTCCACCGAGCAAATTAGGCACAAGGCCAATTTTTAATGTGAGGAGTGTAGGGAGGGGGAAGGGTAAAGGGGACCAGCTCCTGCGAGGTGGGAAATGGGAGCTGGTTAAAGGTCAGGCATGTGGGGTTGCCCCCACATCTGGTCTTTGCTAGTCATAGCTTGCAGTATCTTCCGAAACAGATGGTATTTATTTGCTCCCCCACCGAGCAAATTAGGCACAAGGCCGATTTTTAATGTGAGGAGTGAAGGATGGGGGAAGGGAAAAAGGGGACCAGCTCCCGAGAGGTGGGAAATGGGAGCTGGTTAAAGGTCAGGCATGTGGGGTTTCCCCCACATCTGGTCTTAGCTAGTCATAGCTAGTCCTAGCTAGTCATAGCTTGCAGTATCTGCCGGAACAGATGGTATTTATTTGCTCCCCCACCGAGCAAATTAGGCACAAGGCCGATTTTTAATGTGAGGAGTGAAGGGGAAATGGGGACCAACTCCCCGGGGAGTAGGGGAGCTGGATAGTGACAATTGGTATGAAGGGTTTCCCCTACATTGACCAAGGTCTTATATGTGGGGTCGCCCCCACATATGGTCTTTGCTTGCAGTATCTGCCGGAACAGATGGTATTTATTTGCTCCCCCACCGAGCAAATTAGGCACAAGGCCAATTTTTAATGTGAAGAGTGAAGGATGGGGGAAGGGAAAAGGGGACCAGCTCCTGCGAGGTGGGAAATGGGAGCTGGTTAAAGGTCAGGCATGTGGGCTTGCCCCCACATCTGGTCTTTGCTAGTCATAGCTAGTCATAGCTTGCAGTATCTGCTGGAACAGATGGTATTTATTTGCTCCCCCACCGAGCAAATTAGGCACAAGGCCGATTTTTAATGTGAGGAGTGAAGGGGAAATGGGGACCAACTCCCCGGAGAGTAGGTGAGCTGGATAGTGACAATTGGTATGAAGGGTTGCCTCTACATTGACCAAGGTCTTATATGTGGAGTCGCCCCCACATATGGTCTTTGCTTGCAGTATCTGCCGGAACAGATGGTATTTATTTGCTCCCCCACCGAGCAAATAAGGCACAAGGCCGATTTTTAATGTGAGGAGTGACGGTAGGGGGAAGGGGAAAAGGGGACCAGCTCCGGAGAGGTGGGAAATGGGAGCTGGTTAAAGGTCAGACATGTGGGGTTGCTCCCACATCTGGTCTTTGCTTGCAGTATCTGCCGGAACAGATGGTATTTATTTGCTCCCCCACCGAGCAAATAAGGCACAAGGCCGATTTTTAATGTGAGGAGTGAAGGGAGGGGGAAGGGAAAAAGGGGACCAGCTCCCTAGAGGTTGGAAATGGGAGCTGGTTAATGGTCAGGCATGTGGGGTTGCCCCCACATCTAGTCTTTGCTAGTCAGAGCTAGTCATAGCTTGCAGCATCTGCCGGAACAGATGGTATTTATTTGCTCCCCCACCGAGCAAATTAGGCACAAGGCCGATTTTTAATGTGAGGAGTGAAGGGAGGGGGAAGGGGAAAAGGGGACCAGCTCCCGAGAGGTGGGAAATTGGAGCTGGTTAAAGGTCAGGCATGTGGGGTTGCCCCCACATCTGGTCTTTGCTAGTCCTAGCTAGTCATAGCTTGCAGTATCTGCCGGAACAGATGGTATTTATTTGCTCCCCCACCGAGCAAATTAGGCACAAGGCCGATTTTTAATGTGAGGAGTGAAGGGAGGGGGAAGGGGAAAAGGGGACCAGCTCCCGAGAGGTGGGAAATGGGAGCTGGTTAAAGGTCAGGCATGTGTGGTTGCTCCCACATCTGGTCTTTGCTAGTCCTAGCTAGTCATAGCTTGCAGTATCTGCCGGAACAGATGGTATTTATTTGCTCCCCCACCGAGCAAATTAGGCACAAGGCCGATTTTTAATGTGAGGAGTGAAGGGAGGGGGAAGGGAAAAAGGGGACCAGCTCCCGAGAGGTGGGAAATTGGAGCTGGTTAAAGGTCAGGCATGTGGGGTTGCCCCCACATCTGGACTTTGCTAGTCATAGCTAGTCCTAGCTAGTCATAGCTTGCAGTCTCTGCCGGAACAGATGGTATTTATTTGCTCCCCCACCGAGCAAATTAGGCACAAGGCCAATTTTTAATGTGAGGAGTGAAGGGAGGGGGAAGGGAAAAAGGGGACCAGCTCCCGAGAGGTGGGAAATGGGAGCTGGTTAATGGTCAGGCATGTGAGGTTGCCCCCACATCTGGTCTTTGCTAGTCATAGCTTGCAGTATCTGCCGGAACAGATGGTATTTATTTGCTCCCCCACCGAGCAAATTAGGCACAAGGCCGATTTTTAATGTGAGGAGTGAAGGGAGGGGGAAGGGAAAAAGGGGATCAGCTCCCGAGAAGTGGGAAATGGGAGCTGGTTAATGGTCAGGCATGTGGGGTTGCCCCCACATCTGGTCTTTGCTAGTCATAGCTAGTCATAGCTTGCAGTATCTGCCGGAAAAGATACTACACTTTGATTTTGACCAAAAGGCCAAGTATTTTACAATGACCATACTCTAAACAGTTGCTGACTCCTGTTCTAAACTGAACCAATTTTCATTTTGTCACAATCCAAAGTGTTCTTTTTTTAAGAGCTAGATGTTCTCCACATTAAAAATCGACTGTTTAACTCTGCCTTTATTGAGGAGGCAAGTAGATTGGAATAATCCTTTTCTATCTGGTTCTGGATATGACCTTGAAGTGTATCCTATAGTGTGGCCCCAATTTGGAAGTTTTGTGGTGTTAGGGTCATATGATTTCATAATTATTATTACTTGTAATTTTGCTATGCTAGTCCTTGACAGGTTCTAATCTATAGGTTAAATTAGTGCAAGTCAATATATACCAAATTATCATTCTTTAAGATTACAAGAAATAGTTTTCAATGGAACCGTTTACTTTATCCATCTCTAGATTAGTAATGAATAGGGTTATGACAACAGCATATTCTTTTCATAGTTTTGACTCTCGAGTATGTATCCGACACAGACAACTGGGAAGCACATCACTCTATATAAAGCCTATAAGATATTAACGGATACACACTTGAAAGTCAGAACAATGAAAAGAATATGCTGTTGTCCTAGCCCTAGTAATGAACTACCAATACATTTTTGTTTAACAATCTAATACATCAGAAGACTGCTTTCTAAATAAAAATGGAAACATACCATTCCCCATAACAAAAGACTTGCAAAAGAAAAAGGTTTACCTACGTTATCAGACAAATGCCAAAACTTCTTCAGGCTGATATTAAAAGAAAAAAAAATTTCAAATTTTAAAAGCTGCGAAGATTATTCCCAAATTAGTGATTCACTACCTTTTTTTTCTTTTTGTATTAAAATTTAGTTGTGAGTTTTTTGTTTTTTTTAAGTTAAAAATTCAATCCCCAGTGCAGGTAATATTAAGAATAAAACTGTAAATTACTTAAGACTTCTATATGGTCATGGCTGACGGAAGAAAAGCATGCTACCTCCATGGATACAATAAATGGTTCTATTCAAAATTCCGTACCGTTCTCCAAAGTTCAACAAGATATACCTGAAGAAGGTTGGAGGTTACATTTTTTTTCTGAAGACAACTTCAGATTAAGCTTAAATTTAAGACATTTTTTAGAATCAAAATCATGCATTAGATTCTAATCGGAAGTGGAATAAGGATTCTAGACATGAGATTTTGATTTTAATCTTTTTTATAAAAGTGGTGCAAAACTATTGTTTGGGAATTGTTTTATTCCATTCTGGGACAGGTATTCTTTGAGTTGTGTGTGTGTGTGTGTGTGTATATATATATATATATATATATATATATATAAAAAATATAAAAATTATAACACGGAAATTACATAATTGTCGATGCAATAATTTATTTCAACCTTATGGTATTTTCAAGCATCTAAATCAGACAATTACATTTTTGATACTGAAAAAGAAAAGAAAAATCGTGCTTCGACCCTCAAAAAACCAAAGGTGGTGGTAGTAGCAATCCACTTAATACATTTATAGAGAGGGTGGTAGGGATTTAAAAAAATTAAAATTAAAAATTAAAAATAACAAATAAAAAAATTAGATTAGACACTTATAAGCGGCAGCTCGATGTAACCATAGATACACACACACACACACACACACTCACATACACACACACGCAACACATACACATACACACACACACGCCTCTAAGATGTACGTTCTGACATGTAAATGCCTTGACACGCGTTTACTAACCTAGGAAGGGGGGGGGGGCGAAAGTATACGGATATATAGTGAAAGAAATAGAACAGCGCGTAATGGAAAAAAAAAAAAAAAAAAAAAAAAAAAAAAAAAAAGGGAAGAAAAGAAGAGGATACAGTGATTGAGTCATGGAAAGTAGGTCTATTAAAAGATAAATAAATTAATAAAAAAAATATAACTAAAAAAATAAATAAATAAAAATAAGAAAATAAAAATAAAAAGAATATTATATATAAAGTTTTAAAACTATCTGTATGTTATTATGTAAAAATTGATATTATCTTATAATTCATTTAAATATTTTATATGTGATATAATACTATGAATTTAAAAATTGAGTCTATATATTTAATATTTTATATATTTTCATGTAAATAATTTTATTGGTGATTATAGCGGTCGTTGTAATTAATATTTCAATTCTTAATTGATTAAGAAGTGGGAAAATGTAATATTGATCGCCCCCAATTCGATAGGACGTATCTAGTTTCGGTTAATATATACTTTTATTCCCTCCGTACAACAAAATTATTCTCATGCACGCATAAAGAAATAAGTAAAATAATTAAATTTTTGTGTTGATTTGTATCAAATCTAATAATATCTAGTTTTAGTATTTGGTCTTTTTGACTTAACTCAGTTTAATAACTAATGTATTATCTGCAGAGAAAAATTATTATCTTAAGGCTATCTCATTTATTTATAAGTAATTTGGACAAGCCAGGTACTTCGGGGAAAATATATATATATATATATATATATATATATATATATATACATATATATATATATATATATATACATATACACATATACATATATATATACATATATATATGCCTAGCTTAGATTTCGGACAACAAATCGTAAAGTAGTTATTATCGAGTATATACCGGACAACACTATAATTGCCGGTGGGGTGGGGTAGGATTGTTTATCGTAATTAATCTAGTGGTGTTAGATTCGGTGTCTTTACCATTATAGAATTCTCTGTTCGTCGGATCTAGAGTTATTGGTTATTTTAAATTTACATTTATGTCTACATCTGGCCATCAGTTCATCTCGTTTGTTTAGGAGATTACTGTGTTGGTACTTCAGGATTCTTATTTTTTCCTCAAGGCATAAACTGCATCTCTGCCTAAAGCCGTTTGGAACGTCCGAATGACATAGGATTGACCATGAAATCACTGGGGATCGATTCTCATTTTTTAATAACCACCATTGTTTAGCTAACTCGGTTTTATTCTTAAGTTCTGGGTTATTGAAAGAATGTTTGTGGTCATAAAAACGTTGTTTCCAGCTTCCGGCGGAGATACCGAAGTAAACTTTTTTGTCCCTGTTATTATCTTCTGGGTGGATAGTGGCCTTATAAACCACGCACTCAACTTTACAATTACCGTCCAGTGGGCAGTTATTTTTCACTTGGCAGTTACATTTGTCTACTGTCGCCTTATTTCTATTAGAGTTGTTTAATATTTTATTATTATGAGTGCTAATTATTCTGTCCATGTTTTTAGTGCACGAGTAACTTATTTTAATTGTTTTTCTATTAAATATCTTCCTAAGTGGATTATTTATGGTAAAATGTTTATCTATTAGGTTCAAAAATACTTTCCCTATGTTTATGTTGGATAGTTGACAGTAAGGGGGATTGAACCATATTATTTTCCGGCCTCTGTTCTTAGATTTATTTTTGTTTTTATTTTCCTTCTTAATATATGTGAGTTTTTCACTGTATCCGCTTATCTCTAGTGCTCTATTGTATAATTTTTTATTTGCTTCAAAAATTTCTTTGTTAGCCGAAAGTTTATTAATCCTAGTGTTAATCGTTTTAGGTATTTGTTTAATTATGCAACTTGGATGGTTAGATCTAGTATTAATATAAGAAGGTGTGTTATTATCTTTATTGAACGGCTTGTATATCCCCTTTCTTAAGTCTAGAGTTATGCCTCTTCTTTTCTTCCCTTTTTTTTTTTTTTTTTTTTTTTTTCCATTACGCGCTGTTCTATTTCTTTCACTATATATCCGTATACTTTCGCCCCCCCCTTCCTAGGTTAGTAAACGCGTGTCAAGGCATTTACATGTCAGAACGTACATCTTAGAGGCGTGTGTGTGTGTATGTGTATGTGTTGCGTGTGTGTGTATGTGAGTGTGTGTGTGTGTGTGTGTATCTATGGTTACATCGAGCTGCCGCTTATAAGTGTCTAATCTAATTTTTTTATTTGTTATTTTTAATTTTTAATTTTAATTTTTTTAAATCCCTACCACCCTCTCTATAAATGTATTAAGTGGATTGCTACTACCACCACCTTTGGTTTTTTGAGGGTCGAAGCACGATTTTTCTTTTCTTTTTCAGTATCAAAAATGTAATTGTCTGATTTAGATGCTTGAAAATACCATAAGGTTGAAATAAATTATTGCATCGACAATTATGTAATTTCCGTGTTATAATTTTTATCTTATTGCTCTGTTTACCACATTGAGCTCTCATACCCGGATTTCCTCTGGATTTATTCCATTATAACACTATATATATATATATATATATATATATATATATATATATATATATATATATATTATTCATAGTTGAAAGTTATTTTTTGTTGGAAGTTTGACTATAAAATTTCAGGGTACTTATCCAGAACCTGACCCAAGGTCGCATCAGCTTCTTCCAGCAGTTAACAGTAAGTAACAGTGGAAAAGCAGCTAAAATTGCTGACGTGATTAGCTAATCAGTTGTCAGCAGATGACAAAATTGTTTTCGTTAATAGGAAAAACACTTTTTTGATAATTTTCTTGAAAAAAGTTAAAAAAAAAATTTTTTTTTGCTCATAGTTGATTCCATGAAAAAAATCAAACACTTCAACTTTTCTTGCAAAAATATAACACAAAACTTCTTAGATACTTAATATGAAGAAACAAAAAAAAATACATTTAATTTTTGTTTATAGTTGTTTCCATGTTTTTATCTTAAAAAAATATTTTGTTTCTAAATTTTTGAGATGAGGATTGGATATATGTATGATTTAGATTCTTCAGACTACTGTTCTCATCGTGAGTGTCATTTTCACAACGTTTCGTTTGATATAACCTCCAACCTTCAAGTGTATCTTTGCCGAACTCTGGAATCTTTGTGCTGAACTCTTGAATCTGCACAAAATTCTGAACGGTACCCTTTATTTATTTCATGGAGGTAGCATGTTTTTGATCTATCAGCCATAACTTGATAGAAGTCCTAAATAATTCGCAATTGTATTTTCAGTCGGACCTTCAGAAAAATGTCACTTTTACAAATGAATTTTTTTCCAAGTATTTTAACCAGTGAGCCACAGAGACTTACAGTTTTCAAGGACCCGTGGTGCAGTTGGTTGAGAAATGCTCCATGTATTTCTCAAGAAAGGAAAGTGAAATTTAGACTAAAACAGTTTTAGTAGATATGAAATATAGTAATTCCTGAAAGAATGGGTGAGAGTTCTTGTGTCAGTAGATGTAGAACAATTGAGGTAGCAGGTCCTGTTCACAGGGAAAGCCAAAGGAAAATATGAGAAGAAATGATAAGAATGGACTTCAGAGATATTGGAAGTGAATTTTTTAAAGATGACCAACGCATGCCAGCATGTAAAATGCATGTAATGACGATGATGACACCTGCAAAACAAATTAATCTGTTGGGAATGTTTTTATTTTCATCTTTTTTTACTAAATGTTTTTTTTTTATAGGAATTCAAATGGTTTAATTTAATTATTATGGAATCGTTTGGTTATTAAATTATAAATTGAACACCGTTATAAGGCTATAAGTAATTTTATTAATGTAATGTTGCTTTAATTTATGTTTATTGGAAAGTGATTACCGAAATAATTCAATTCATGGTTTTAGGACTAGAAGAGTAATCAATCGTATTTTAGCAACATCTGTGTTTTTCGGAGATATCTCTAGCTATAAAGATTGGAGTTTATTTCAAATATTACACCTACTGTCTGATGCATATTGGTAACACTGCTATTTCAGTTTTCAATATACTGTGAAAATAGTTCCATCTATTATTCAATCAAAACATTTTGGTCAGTAGTTTTCATACCCAACACACATCTTTATATATTGTGAGTGACATTCCAAAAGTAATGCTTCCTATTTTTGTTCCGCCCAAATAGATCAGAGAGCATTGCAAATTGTATTATGATGACTGAACCTGAGAGTTTCATCTCTCTGTTGCAGATATTGACGGTGTGAGATTCTAAGAAAGCAACCCATGCCATGGACGTGTGTGTCGGAAGCAAAGATGCATCATTGAATTCCTGGCAAAAGTGCATTAAGAATGGATGTGACTATGTAGAAAACTAAATTCTGGGGCACAAAAATGTTACCCGTTTTAATGATACAACCTCCGTCTTCATATCTTTTCAACGTTTTGAGTTTATAAAAATAGGAGACTTTACATTTCGAACGATCCTCATATGACAAAGCACTTTCTGGACGCCCATGCATAGCTATCGTTCATCGCTGGCAAAAGTGCATTGAAAATAGTGGTGACTATTTAGAAAAAATAAATTCTTGAGCACAAAAGCTCGCTTATTTTAATGGTATTACTTCCGTCTTCGTAGATCTTCAACGTTTTGAGTTTAAAAAAAAATAGGAGGCTTTACTTTTGGAACTACCTTTGTAGTATAGATGAATTCTCTCATTATCCTATACAATCAAGTAAATATTTTTTTTTTTTTTTTTTTTTACATGGTGGTCACCACTTATCAAGCCCCGGACGCCACTCGAGGATAAGGATTATTGCGTGTATAGTAATCAATGGGATAGTATCGTCGTAATCATTAGTATTGGAGATTTGATAAAGTGTCTTAAGGGGACGGTTCATCAAGAATTTGTTTATGTTGGACTTGAAGACATCAAAGTTGTAATCAGGCGGGAAACAGGCAAACGGAAGAGAGTTCCACAGGTGTGCACTTCTAAGAAAGAAGCTTTGTTCATGGAATCTACATTTTGATTTAGGCACAGATAAAGAGCAGGGAAAATTATTGACAGTGGTCTCAGCTAGACGAGTGTTTATCGTGAAAGATTGGTGAGGGGGGACCAGAGATTGGAGCTCAGACGAACATTTGCCATGGAAATAACGATAAAACAAAGATAGGCTCACAATGTCTCTTCTGTGAGAGAGAGGTGTTGCAGGGAAGAGAGCATCCCCCACTAAGCCACAAAGTCTATTTTGTACTCTGTCAGGGCAGGATATGTTGTTTTTAGCAGCTCCTTCCCAGATGTGGCAGCAGTACTCCATCCTTGGACGTATTTGGCTTTTATATAGATAGAGAATTGCATCAGTAGTGAGATATCTTCTGGAGTGGTAGAAGGATCCCACCATTTTCCCAGCGACCTTGGCAACAAACTTGATGTACGTGTTCCATTTCAGATCAGGAGTAAAGGAGTAAATTTTACAGTAGTTTTGCTCAAATTGCATTTACAAAAGATTTTTGTTAGTAAATTAAAGAAAAAAAAATGTGCCACCAATGGGTTAAATAATCTAAGAGTTGTGTTTGCCACAGAACAAAGCAAAAATTTCTTCTCGAAAAAGAATGCCAAGTATTTCTTATATCATTAGATTGAAATTTTGCCTTCCAACGACTAATTAGGCATTTGTAATTAAAGCTCATATCCACCAAGTTGACCTTATTACTCTGAATAAAATATTGGAAAATTCCCAAGTAGATTTTTGGCAGAAAATGCCAGCCTTTCTTTTTTATTTATTTGAATTGACACAGTTTTTCCTGCACTCCCTCCCCTGTTTCCTTTTGTTCAAAAGAACCCACTTAAGAGATTACAATACGTAAAAATAAACAACTTGTGACATCCTATTTCCTTCATTCTCTTATGTATTCCTTTCTTGTTATTCACTTCTGAGGCAGTCATTTATGGCCAATAATCCAGTGTC